>NC_077229.1:525973481-526082813 GCF_027887165.1 Monodelphis domestica | reverse complement strand
TCCAGACCCCCAGAGCTCGGGCTCCAGACCCCTCCCAGCCCCCCCGAGCTCGGGCTCCAGACCCCCAGAGCTCGGGCTCCAGCTCCCTCCCCGCCCCCCCGAGCTCGGGCGCCAGCCCCCTCCCTGCCCCCCCCCCCAGAGCTCGGGCTCCAGCCCCCAGCCAGCCCCCTCCCAGCCCCCCCGAGCTCGGGCTCCAGCCCCCAGCCAGCCCCCTCCCCGCCCCCCCCGAGCTCGGGCACCAGACCCCCAGAGCTCGGGCTCCAGCCCCCTGCCCCCCCCCCGAGCTCGGGCTCCAGCCCCCTCCCACCCAGCCCCCCCCAGAGCTCGGGCTCCAGACCCCCAGAGCTCGGGCTCCAGCCCCCTGCCCCCCCAGAGCTCGGGCACCAGCCCCAGCCAGCCCCCTCCCAGCCCCCCAGAGCTCGGGCTCCAGCCTCGGCCGGGCTCTCTTCCGCCCCTCCACTGAGCGGGCCGTTCTCAGTGAGGGACGGCACTAGTGTTTGTGGCCTCCATTGCCACCGCTGACAAGCCGACGTGTGCACCACGGAGCAGGAGCACCCAAGGGTGTCTTCCTCTTCTGGGTGCCCCGGGAGCCGTTGTGCCCTTTGAGTCAGGAACGACCGTCTTTGCTGCCTTACACGCTGCTTTAACGACGGAATGGCGTTAAAGTAACAAAGCCGGAGTCTCAGTGGATCTTCACGCTGACGTCCTTGGTGTGGCAGAGTGTTGGCCCTGGGGTCAAGTCCTGGCTCCGCCTGCACCCCTTCTGGGACTTGGGCACAAGACACTGGCCTTTTGGGGTCCAAAATGATTCCTTCATGAAGGGCGAGAGAACAAATGACGTGTGAAGCCCCTTTCGGTGACAGATCTCTAATCCTGTGAAATAATCCCTATAGCGGAAGGGAAAGGTCAAAAGAAAGCCACGTGGCTTGGTGTCATTCCGCTTATGAATCTGACTTGTGAGCGCCTCTTTCTCTGAAGTGAGCACGAGTCAGTGTGAGCTCTGTTCAGAAAGCTTTGTGTTTAGGGGGCCAAAATGTTTGCGGAACAGCTCGTTGGTCAAGTTAAATTAACTCGTCTGGTCCGTCCGAGTTCGCTGTTACGTTGGGCACTATTGACCAAGACAGTCTTGCTGGAAGAGGACTGTGTGGCCCTTTCTTGAGAAATAAAATAGAGAGCAAGCCAGCGGCCTTTCAGGGAAGCAAAACCCTTTTTTCCTCCTAAGAAGACAATTAGTACAATTTGCACAGAACGTAGAGGTGAGACACAGACGAAGTGCTGCATGAACAGCTCAGGAGGAGACGAGCAGAATTAGGGAATGGGAAGAAATGGGGTTCCGGTTGTTTTACAGAAATTGTGTTCTGAGTTTGCTTTGCCACCCGGGAAACCTGTGTCCATCCAAGGCATAAATCAGCTGCTGACAGCGTGCATATCCTGTTCGTGGCCCAAGCTGATTTTGATTGATGTGCTGGCCGATGCCTGGGCAAAATTAGAGTAGCTAAAGTCTACCTTTGGCACTCTCTCCCTCCCTATATTACACACTTCTCCTAACTCTCATTTCCTGGCTCTTTGGCTCTTTCCGGGAGTGCTCGCATGTTTCTCCCTGTCCTACCTCTATCACAGCTCCTTATTTCACCAACGTGGCTGATCTCAGCTAAACATTGAGATAAGAAAGCAACCCGACGGATTAAATGTTTATTTGGGGGGGCAGCTGGGTAACTCAGTGGATGGAGAGCCAGGCCTAGAGATGGGAGGTCCTGGGTTCCAATCGGGCTTCAGACACTTCCCAGCTGGGTGACCCAGGGCAAGTCACTTAACCCCCATGGCCTAGCCCTTACCACTCTTGCCTTAGAACCAATACACTGTATTGATTCTAAGATGGAAGGTGAGGGTTTAAAAAAATGAATAATAAATGTTTATTTCATTAAAATCATTCCTATCAAGATGTAAATGCCAATAGATTTAGTTCTCAGCCTATTTATGGCTTCAAAGAGGAACTTACTCATTGAAATTAATTTGGGGAGGAAGTAGTGTTTTAAAAAACAGTACCAAGAGCTTGAAGCTCTTCTGAAGGTTTGAAGAGTTCAAATCTTGACACTTAGGTTTTGCTTTTATAATGCGTCTTAATTTCCAACAAGAAGAGAAGGGGGGAAACCAAGATAGTTTATCCATTATTGGGGAAACCATGAATATTGCAGTGCTTATTATGTAGCATAAACAGAACATTTAATTGATTAAAAGAATGAGGAATTATTGCTTTTATTTATTCAAAATTTCCATTATGACACATTTATTTGTTTAGTAGAGTTTGAAATCAGTTTTGTTGTTTAGAATTTATGTACAAATAAGATCACTGCATGTAGCAAGTGAAATTTCCCAAAATGCAAAGGTAAAATTTTAAAGTAATTTTTAAATTAATTGTTTGTTTCCTTTAAGGTTATTCTAGTTGCAGTTTACTTACACTTCCAAGAAGAAAAGTATCTTTAAATACCTACACGCCTGCAAAGATCCTCCCAACACCGTCTTGCGACCTAACAAGTACTAAAGGAAGCAAAGAAGGTAAGTATATATCTTTTTTTATTAATAAATGAGAAATATAAAATATCTTGATTTTATGTATATTCTTGGTCTCATAGCTTTATCAATTTTTGATAGTCAACCTAGATCAAAAAGTCATCATAATTAGCTACTATTTACCTTGACTCTTTTTTTTCCTTCCCAAACTTTTCCAAGGAAATTCATACTTTTAAAAAAAAGCAGACCGTGTAAAGATGCGGATATGTAGACAGCCTTTCCTGGCCTATCTATTTTGTCTCTAATCAGAACTTCGTGATACTCTGATATCTGACTGTCACCCCCAATTCAGCCCTCTCAAACCAAGGATCACATTCCACACCTCAAACCCAGGCCACTCGGCGCCTGGCTTCTCCTTGATTCAAGGCCTAGAAGCCTCTGACCCGGCTCTCCCTTTGACACCCCCGTCCTCTCCGCCACGTTTTATCCAGCCATCTCTAGCCCACAATCCCCTCGTGTCAGCTCGTGCCTGTCTGAGCTCACAGATTGATTGGGGAAAGGATCTCTTGTTACAAACAAGGAAACGCAGACCTGGAAAGGGAAGCCGATTTGCTCAGGGCTGAACAGGCGTGTCTGTCCTCACGTCCAGCTTCCGTCCGTCTGTAAGAATGTCCAGGCTTGAGAAATGCTCCTCTGAACCCCACAAGGCACCCATCACGGGTCACGCCCTGCCTTACCTTCCCCTTGACTGTGCCGCACACTTCTTCAAGGCAAGCACTGAATTGTATCTCCTATAGCATCTCACAGGCCTCTCAGACTAAACTGCCAAATTCAGAACTTAGAAATTCAAACAATTCTTAGCTTCTGTATTGGTCATTCTCAGACAAAAGAGCAGCAAGGACTAGGCCGTGGGGGTTAAGTGACCTGCCCAGGGTCACACCGCTGAGAAGTGTCGGAGGCCAGATTTGAACCCAGGACCTCCTACCTCCAGGCCTGGCTTTCCATCCCCTGAGCTACTATTTGACCCCAAATTCAGAGCTTTTAAGGGAGCTTTGTGAAAAGGACAGAGAATGCAAACAATAGAACCGAGTAGCACTTTTCTCAAACTAATCTGGCCCTGGAAAACTGGAAGCCTCGTGCTATCTTGAACGGAGCAGGAACGTCGATCCGGAGGGCTTGAGAAAAGCGGGAGGCCATCGAGAGGTGGTTGTGCGGGTCTCATGCTGTAAAAATGGAGGCGGCACCTTGAGTAAAAAGAAAGGTTTCCCCACTGCTTGGGGTGGTAAAGGCGGGCAGTTTGTAGGAGTCTCTGGCCTCGGTTTCTCTCTCCGTGAGGGAAGTGCTTGTCCGCTGTGACACAAGTTCCTTGAGGAAATGGCTGGAGGGGAATTGAAGACAAAATTCCCCCATCAGCCTGACCTCTGGCTGTCCTCAGTGCCTCTCCCTCCCAGCAGGGGGCCTCGCCTCAAACACTTGGAGTCTTCTGTCCCCGACCCTTAGAGGGGGACCTGAGGACCAGTCTACAAGCCCCGCCGTAAAGAGACAGATTTAGGAGCACTGCCGAGGATTTTATTCCTTGAGAGAGGTTTCTGTTGTTGTTTCCTAAAGAGGCTGATGGATCTCAGAACTGTCGTAGGGACAGCTTACCTGGCCATGCCATCAAACGTTCTTCTGGGAGTGTGACCCAATAGGGAACATCATCCCTGCACAAGCAGGGAACCCGGGGTTATTCTTCCCTGTAGCCTGTGAGACGACGACCTCCCTATGCCATCTGCTCACATGTCTGAAGAAAATGCCGAACAAGATCAGGGAAACAAACTAACCAGAGATTAAAGCAGTTACACAATGGACTGAAGCCCAGAGACACGAGACACTGGAAACTGACGATGGCAATATGCAAACCACAACGACGGGGACATGCCCAGAGAAACAGACTGCATCCAAAGAGACATGCAAGCCACACGGGGTCCAGAGGGGAGGCGGGGGGAGTATTCTTCCAATGCAGGACTACGCAAAATTAAGCCAAGATTCTGGGATCATACACCTAAAAATTCTCAAGCCTTTCTGTGCAGCCAAACTGGAAGGCCTGAGAAGGAGAATGCCCAAGTTTTATCTGGAACCATATACGTCCATAAAGGAGCTGAAACTGGCAATCAGGCTTTATCAGCCCAATTTCTAGGATATGGAGCTTCTTTGGGGGGAACCATTTACCCCAGGAGAAAAACTCCAATCTATTAACAAGACGAGGTAGGACCGAAATTTTACAGATTGGCTCTTAGTTCATTCAGACCTGGAATTGTCTAATCCTGGAGGCAATGAAAACATTTGCCCCCCATCCAAATTCTTGGGGCAAATTTATTTTTATTTCCTGTAAAGCTCAAACTAATTTTGGGTCATCAGTGTGGTTAGTTTGTTTTCCACTGATCTTGTTCAGCATTTTCTTCAGGCATGTAAGCAGATGGCATAGGAAGGTCGTTGTCTCATAGGCTACAGGGAAGAATAACCACAGGTTCCCTGCTTCTGCTTTGACCCCGTCCCAGTACTGTAGAAATTGTAGTACCAGCCAGGGATACTCTGGGATGATGTTCCATATTGTATCACATACCCAGAAGAATGTTTGTGATGGCATGGCCAGATAAGCTGTCCCTACTACAATTCTGAGATCCATCAGCCCCTTCAGGGAAAAAAAAAACTCCTCTGCATTGCTTTTAAATCTGTCACTTTAAGAAGCCCCACCTCCCCATGTGACTAGGTATGGCTGGCAGCCTTGTCCTGGGAGGTCCTCTGGGTCCAAGATGGCACCCCCTTGGCCCCCACTCTCACTGCCAGTGAAAGAAGATTCTGTACGGTTCTCTTCTTTACTGGCTCAGCCAACTGTAACAATGGTGGACTCTAGATGTTCCGCCACTGAGTAAGATGGTCTGTCAGTGGAACACAGAGAGTTCCTGGAACAGGGTCAGCGTGAGAGGGGGAGAGCTGAGGCTTGAGAGGATCCCACTTCTGTCTTTCTTCTTCAGTCAGATAATTTCTGCTTGAGTAATTCAAGTCCAGACTCTGACAAAAGCCACTAAGGTCTCTCTCTTTGCCTAAGTCAGGAAAAGCCAGTCTCTCTTGGTCAGGAACCCCAAAGAGAGAATCAGTTCCTCTCCCCTGGCCAGCTCCAACTGCCTCTTCCTCGGAACATTCTGTTTGGAATCTTCCCCTTGATTGACAGATCAGATCCTTCACCTTGGTCTGCATGTCTGGGTTGTCCTGCATATCCTCTTTCTTCATACCTCTTCCACACAAGTCACTTGACCCCCATTGCCTAGCCCTGACCACTCTTCTGCCTTGGAACCAATATACAGTATTGACTCCAAGACGGAAAGTGAGGGGTTAAAACAAACAAACCAAAAGAAAAAAGACAATATTAATGCTTAGAGATAATTTTTTTTTTTTCAGGAGAAGCTCAGGGTCTTTAAATGTATTGCAGAATTTCCTAAAGGCAAGTGAGTGTCCACCTTTCTAAGTTCTAGTCCTAGGTCAGTGTCCATTTCAGAGTCTGGACAAAATATCTTGACTGATGGTGAACTCTTGACAGTCTGGACTGGCTAGTCTATTCCATGTGATTTGGGGTCTTGTTGAAAAGGCTTCATATTATCTTAGGACTTGAACAATCAACAGTGTCATCTGAATGCAGAAAGATCTCAAGAACGTTGTGATCAAATGGGGATTTGGACTCTGCGTCCTTCAGCATAGGTCTCGTTTGCCTTGCTTGGTATCAATCAAGGAATTGTCAAATCTTTTAAAGAAGACGGGCTTCCTGTGGGGAGGTGTCAGCCAGGTTTTGTTCCAGCGGGATTCTGCTCCTCCTGTTTTCTGTCTCTCTGTTTGTTGTTCCCTGTATTGGGCTGTTCCTCTGTTGCCTCAAGCTGCATGGAAGCAGGGGGTACCGCCTGGCTGCCCCCCTCTACTAGTTTCATTGCTGTGATTGGGCTGCTTCTGGCTCTGAAGTTTCCTTCTCTTGGGCCTCTTTAGGGCTGTCCTTGGGCTGCTTCCGTCTGCTGTTTCATTGCCTCAGGCCACGTGGCACAGTGTCCTGCAAGCTCCCCCTTGTAGCCCTCATTGGGCTACTCTTCCCTCCCGCTTTCCTTTGCTTTAAGGCATTTTATTTTCCATTTGTGTTTGGAGGGTTTGGGCTGAGCATCCCTTTCTCCGCTGCCTTGGTTCCTCATGTGCCTGGGGTTCTTCTAATTGAACACGTCTCCTACTTTTATTCTCTAACTTGGTATTCCTTTTGGTCTTTGCCCTAGTAAGGCTCAATGGTAAAGCTCTACAGGTAGCTTTTCTAGGAATAACTCATTGGAGCTAACAAGCTATTTTGTCCATTCAACAAGAATCGGGTTTTGGTTTTGGTTTTTTATCTCATGACTTGCCATGTTTGGCACCTCCCAACTCTCTCTCCAAGAATAGGCACGGGACATGCCTTGTTCCTAGGGAGAGCTCCCCGTCTGCCCTCATGCTCACGAGGGTAACAAGTGCCCAATTTGAAGAGTTTGGTCAGGTTCCTCATGGAGTTTCTTCATCTCATTCTCTGTGACAAATGGTGGTACGTTCACTATAGTTATTGTCATGGCAATGTTTTTCAGGAAGTGGTGCTTAGTACTGCAGTCGCTGTAACCAGATGTCCTGTGAAATGATGCTTCTTTTTGCCCTTGGCTTTACTATAAAGCCAGCTTCATCAGCTTCTTTAGTCGCCTCTTCAAGGACAACCTTTGAGCCATTCTTCAATTTAGTTGCGACTTCCTTTCCTCTCCTCATTTCATTTACAGCAAGAATATCACTATGAATCCCAGTCCCTTCCTCCATTACATCTCTTTGTTGTTTGTTAGAAAAGGGTCTCATACTTAAGAGTATTAATAGCTGAGCTGAGTTAGTATTTGTAGGCAATTTAACACTTAGGACACTCTTGGTCCCCTCCGCCACCTTTTCTGTCACTAATACCTTCACTGCAGAACCAGAAGAGCAGCTAGTAATAAGGGTCATTTGGTAGTTTTCTTGGGTGCAGGAAGTAGCGGGCGTCCTGACGGCGAGCTTCTCCATCGTTGTCTAGTGTGCTCCTTGCTGTGTAGACGTGCCCGATAGAATAGTGCTGAAGTCTTCCCAGCATCGTAGAAGCCACCAGGGCTCGTGTTCTGCCGCCGTCGTCTTTGAGAACCCACACTAGAAGGGCCCAAGTGGGACTTGTGACACGGCCATCATGGTGTCCTCCACTGAATCCAGAGCCCAGACTCTTGAGGATGGTGTGCTGGAGCATCGGCTCTGGCAGGGATGCTGAACAAATAGAGCCTCAGATGTTAGCGTGGTGGCGAACTACAGGTTTCTTATCCAAGCGCATCCGTCTGGCTACGTTTGGAAAGTTCACTGCCAGATTGCTGCTCGGCGACTTGAGCATGTCAGAGAATGTTGATTCACAGCTTAGACTGTGAGCTCCAGGCGAGCACGGACTGCTTTTGGCCTTCCTTTGTATCTCCAGAACTTGAGATGACGTGTGGCACGTAGTGGTCAGTTAATGCGAGGCTGCCGAGACCAACCCCCGACCTGCACTGAAACTATGGACCCCAGTGTTGAATTCCATTGTTTTATGGTACGAGTCGGGGAGTCTGTTTGGAAACTCCTCACGTGCACATCGTCTCTCCATCAGCAGCTCTTCCACAACTTGTGATTCGAAAGTTGTCAGGAACACTGAGGTCGTAAGTGACTGAGTTACCTGTCACAGACAGGATGTAAGCCCAGACTTCCTGAATTCTAGGCCAGCCTCCTCTCCACTGCTTCACATCGACTATTTTAGAGGGAAACTGCCATGAGGTCACATTTCCCAGGAGCCTTGCATCTCAGAACTTCAGAGCTCCATTGAGCCCAGCTTTCAAGATGCTGATCTCAGAAAGAGGCTTGAGTTGTTGTTAGGGAGATGGTAAATGTTTTTGTCTAAAAGAAGTAAATGCAATCTGAGTATAAGGACCCACTGACAGACTTTGAAGGCATAGATTGATTATCTTTATTCTATCCCATGGACGCGGTGTAGTGAAAGAAAGGGCTATGAAAGGATCGGGGAGAAGACAGGCTGGATTCTAACACTTTTCTACCCACGCTGTAGCAGAGTTAGCTCTGTGGTTCAAAACATCAGAAAATATATGCGTGTGTTTCCTAGCTTTCTCTGCTAGAAATTCAATATGGCTTTGTCCTGGGCACCGAACCATGTGGTCATTTGTAATTAGCTAGAAATGACTTGTTTTTCTTCTGTGCTCCTGAACTTTTCCCAGCATGTATTCACATAAGAAATGTTATGTTATTAAGTATGACAACTCTGTTTTTATAGACAAGGAAACTGAGGCCTAGAAACAAAAAGTTCATTTGCCTTTATAACGCTTTTATGTCCATAAATGTAGTACTGATTGATCTCAAATCTGATGGTGGTCTAAAAAGCAGCTGAAGTTATTCCAGGCTTATTTTGTTCCTTGCTCTGGATTCCTATTTCCCATCTTGGGTTGTTACTGATCTGCTTAAACCACACTGGAATTACTATGCATATACCAGTGATGGCAAACCTTTTAGATACCACATGCCGCAGACAGAGGAGGGAAGAAGTGCTCCCATTGGCTGCTGGGCAGAAGGGCAGGTGAAGTAAGGAATGTCTTTGGGCACATGGAGAGGGGGTGGGGAGCAACTCACCAGAGTTCCCTAGCTTTCTACTTACAAACTCTGGTGGGCATGTATTTGATGTGTGTACATTCAGGGAATGTTTTTATCCATCTCTGGTACCTACCTAACACAGAAAAATCATTAATAAATGCTTATTTCACTTCATTAGTTACAGTTCTCCCTGGTATGTTATTTTGTGAATTCAATAGTATTGTGTATTTTGACATCTTAGTTTTGAATAATACTGACCTCAAAGAATTAAAAATGTGAAGAGCATTACCTAAATATTTTCAAAATTGTTCCAATATGGATCTAAACTTTCTGTTAAGTATAATTTTTTTGCTTTTTTAATTTGTGCTAGAAAATGCTATTAAGTTTATTTGAATCTTGTAAAATCTATGCAATTCTTTTTTTTTTCTGTGTAGCCACCAGTCCATCTAAAAAGACTTCATCTAACAAAACAGAAGATACAACTCAACATAAGACTTCTCAGAAGAAATGAAATCTTTTTGAAACTGGAACCAGGTGCCCCCCTCCAAAAAAGAGACTAGTAAGGGGTTAAAAATAGTAAACCTTTACTTCTCGAAGCCATTCATTTAAGTTCCTTGCTGTGTGCTACTTATCCATTTAAATGTTTTTGGAGCTGCTGTAACACTTTGCATATATTCAGGTAAAAGAGTCTTTTGTCATTGCCTTTATTTAAGACAGATATCCTGAATGTTTAGCTAATTTGTATATTTTTAAAGCTACACAATTTTTTGAGTGTCTATGTTTACTGTGTACCTGTAGTGGAGGAAGAAAGGTGGCGGGAGCAGCCCCGCCGATATGTATAGTGGCTCTAATAATGTCACTAGACAGGATGATATTACTGCCATGATGCAGTCCTCTATTTTCAGAAGATTACAAATTGGCACTGAAAACCTTTTTGAGGTTGAAACAGCAGCTAGAAACCATTGTTTATTTAAATACACTTCCAGAAAGCTCTCATCGAAGTTGAACCTTTTACATTATGGAGGGTGTTGTTCAAGTGACTGCTTATGCTGCAATGCTTTGACATCGGGAGTATTGGATGGTGATATTTCTATTGTCCATGCTTTAAATTGTTTTTAATGTGTATGTGTATGTTTGAGTTAAATTCAATATTATTTGAGGATTAATTTGCATAGTTGCATTTAATATTCTCTTATACAAAAATATATAAATTACTTTGTAGAAAAACTTATTATATATTTATATTTTCTTATATGGAGTGCTTTTGTTTGTCAGAAAATTGCCTATTTCATGTATTGACAGGAAAGCATCTCTTGGGTTTAATTTTTTTAAGGGTAACTTTGCAAATTTTCCAGGAAGAGAAATTATAAATAATATGTACCTATTCTCAAGTGATAATGATCCTTTTCAACTTAAGTAATTCGGTCCCCAAATCAAGCAACATTATTAGAATAATTGGATGTTCGGCTGTTCAGACTTAGGTTAGTCATGTTTGTACCACCTTCATTCTTTCTGTGATTTTTTCTAGACAATCTCATTATAAAATGTCAAGCGTAAGCATTTTAAATGGGTGCTTTTAAAATGATTGGATTTTTAGCATCATTGTCTGAGATCATTGTGCGTTGTAATTTCATCTGTGGCATGAAGAACAAAGTCTTCAGAATGATCATCCTCTCATTCTTTTCACTGCCTCATTTATGATGAGCCACTTAAGACTATAAACCAAACAAGACAGCCTGATACCAAGAAATCTATGTATTACAAAGTAGGTAACTTCTCTTGGTAGAGCATTAGGTTCAACTAAACATTTAAGGATAAGTAACTTTTGTTGAGTACTCTCCGTATGAACAGAATTTATCTCACAGCAGAAACTGTACCAATTGTCAAATGATCACATATGAATGGCTTTTAGCAAATAAGCATAGTAAGTGCTAGTTCTATAAAGGTACCAAATACAAAGGATACACAAACATCTGACTTCGTACATTTCACATGAATGTATATGTATAATGTAAGCATTCTAATGTACATGTTAAATTTCCTGTGTTTTAAATGTACTTATCATTCCATTAAAGTCTTCATTTAAAAAATAGTTGCCGAGCTTAATAAAAATGGCAGTTTCGATGGGCACTGTCTGGGTAATACTTGAACATTGAGTGGTGTCATAACTAATTTTTTTAGCTTCCAGCTCTAAAATATGTGTTTCCACGTTAGGGAATAGAATTAAATCATATTTTAATGAGAAATTTCTCCATTACTTTTCTTTTAATTTTGACTGGTAAATACTGCAAACACACTTGGAATTTTTAAAAAAGAACTAAATCAGATGTTTAACTACCACACACACCACAGTAGATTTCTTTCCACTAAATAGATGAAAGTAGAAAATTGGACTCCAAGTAACACAATTTTACTATTGTTTCAATTGATCAGATGTTTTATATTAATCTCTAATGATATTGTACATCAGTTCTATGGATAGACTATATAATCTATTTGAAGTGGGAATTTTAGATTTACTCTACCCTGCTTAGTCTAACAAAACCGGAATGTCTACACCCCTACTTAAGGATTAAGTGTTGAGAAGGATGGCCTATGACAGACATGTGCTAGCAAATGACAAATCAGAAACAATTGACCCCTTGGACTGTCTGTCCTAAGTCAAGCTTAAGCTACCATTGGTACATGTGAGACACAGGAAGTGATGTAAAAAACAATATATATTTCGCATCACTTCCTCTCCAGCTCTCTTTTCATGGAGAGGTGGCTGGTGGCAGCATGCTGAGCATCTTGGCATCTTGGCATGACTGCAGATATTGTCCAGGTTTGGCGGTGAGTGTCCTTGAAACAATACTGGGAGAAGCTTAGTAGCCTAGTTCAGGTGAGGCATCTTCACTGAGCTCTCTCGGAGTTTAGGCTGATTTTTTTCTCCTTTACCTTCCAAAACACTATCCTCTTAGGAAGCCTCTAATCTTCTGAGGAGGCCTTGTGGCAGAGGTCTTTGAACTTCCCCTGGCACAGGCTAGGCCGGAGAAATCCTATACCCTTTTTCTTCTCTCTTCTTCTTAATTCCTTCCCTCTTTATTAATTAAACCACCATAAAATTTCCAAACTGACTTGAGTATTTTATTTGGGATTTGAATTAATCTCTGACAACCAATTAAATTTATATTCAGTCTCACCCTATATTTACCCTTACAGTCTGGCTAATCCACGAAGGGTGTGACCAGCACCCTCAAATTTCTGTGAAACCTCTTTCCTTTGTCTCTTTATTATTTCCTCAAGTCAGTCTTTTAAGCATCTAACTCAGCAGTTCGAAACACAACTGCAAGATCAGGTGAGTATAAAACATTTTTTTTCTCTTTTCTCCTTAATTTGAATTGAATACAGCCATTTTTTTAAAACCTAAACAAACTGCATGACTGGGGAAGCTGTTTACATACAATTCCCCCTTCCCTTAGGGAACAAACAACCCAATTGGGCAACCCTCACTGACAATACTGCCTAGATTGCTCTTAACTAGTGGTGAGAAAAACCTGGAGGAAGTTTTGACCTTGTCCTGCTCTCCACATGTCTCTAGTTTTAAAATTAAGTGAGGAGTAAAAAAAAAAACAAAACAAAACCTGTGAGGACTGCTAGGAAAAGCAGAGGCTTTACTCAAACAGAGAAACTGTTTTACCCAGAAGGTAAAGTAGAGGAAGCTTGTGACCCTTCCCAAATCAAACAAAAGCTCAGTCTTAGGCTCAGGCAAAAGACTTTGTTTTCTGTCTCCTTTTGACCTAGAGGACTTGATTGGATTAAAAGGCTCTTTTAAAAAAAGTAGACTACACCCAAATGCTTTGTTTTCACTCCCTGATTTTAACCCCTAGGCAGTATCAACATCTACTGACTAAAACCAAAATTTTAAATAATTACAAAATATGTATATAAATGAATACTACATTCTACGAAGTTTGTATGGCTTTTAAAGAATTAGGGTCATTATGATTCCAGAATACCTCCAATTTCTTATTAGGTAATTTCATTTTTATACTCCTAAATACTGTGATGAGAAATGCTAACTTGAAATAATTTGAAGCTAAAATGTAGGAAAATATGCAAAACCAACTAGATAATTTAATATGCTTCTTACAGGATCAATTGGCAAATACTGACCCAACCAAAAACATGTCTGACCATGACAAACCTGTTTCTGAACCTCTAAATGAGGAAATTCCCTCCCCCGAGATGAAGATGGAAAACACCACTCCTATAGCTCAGCTAACAGACTGGTTCTCTCGAGGTCTGCAAAACTTGGCTGAACTTAATTCCCAGAATCCTTCTCCTGAAATCCCAGTTTCTCCTGTTCCTTCTCCTACCCCAAAACCAATTCCAGCCCCGAGGAATTCACACGAAATGTTCCCACATATAAACAAGATCCCTTTCTGGTAACGAAAAAGATGACATATTTTTTCAATATAATCCACCTTACAAAGACGTTGAAAACTTGCTATAGACTTTAACTGAACGTGAAAAAAATAAAATAATTTTTCATGTCAATAAAGCCCGGGGGTGCACTGCAGCACACTGGCCATCTCAGGATCCGGAATGGGACTATACCAACTCTGAGGATTATTTACAACTATACCATTGTAGGGAAGCCATCTTAACAGCCATGAGAGAGTATGCAGACAGTACAGATAAGTGGACAGAATTTGAAAGAATTAAGCAAAATGAGGAAGAGACACCCTCCAGATTCATAGACAGAATAATTGAGTTTGGGGGTTGATACCTGGATTTTGACCTTTCTAAAGAAAATTGCATAAGACAAATTAGAAGGCATTTTGTCAATAACTCTTACAAAGTGATCAGGGATTATTTTAGAACACGTTGCCCAAGCTGGCCACAGAAGAATCTTGAAGAATTATGGAAAACTGCTCTATATGTTTCAAAGGGAAACAAAAAGAGGAAGAGACTAATGATCTTATGGAGAAAATTGAGAAACGATTGACATTTAACATAAAATGGCTAAACTGGAAAAGGGGCGTGATACTCAACCAATGGCACTTGCCCCTCTCCAAATATCTAATTATCAGTCCATTACCTGCCCATTCTGTGAGAAGAAGGGCCACAGAATGATAGAGTGTACAACTTTATTCAAGGCAATCAGAATTAGTAGTAGTCTCTCGGTAACTGAGGATGACGATTGTCTTTGTGCGTTTTTGTGCACAAAGACACTTGTGCGTGAAGGAGATTTAGGTGGAAAAGTCGATGCACAGAGACAGTCCCACTCTCTCGGCGTTGGAAGCCTGGGTCCAGTGGCAAGAAATATCATTACACCTGGAGACTTCCTCAGCTGCATTGGATGGCCGTGTTGTCCTTTGTGCTCCATCACGCCCTGAGCACTCCACAGTGCTTTGCTGCGTCGCCATCTCAGCCGTTGAACCTTCTTATTGGTTTCTTCCGTTTGTTCCGCCGAAGCAGTCTTCACATGCTGGGTGAGCAAAGCCCTGGTTCACCAGGGGTCCACAACGACCCGATGGCTCCCCTCCCAAGGTTTAGCCGGCCTGTCGAAGCCTTTGCCTGGGGTGTGGCCGCTGCCGCATGCTAGCAGCTACTGGGAGCCACAAGTGAGAGCTGGGTGTCAGGTGGGGGTCAGGGGCTGGAGAGCTGCCCTAGGAGGGCACGACAAGCCCTCCATACCAGAGATACTACCCCTCCCTGAGCACCCCATATACCCCATCAGAAAGAATATGCAGTTTAATAACAACTACAGAAATAATAATTATAGAAATAACTAAATGATAATGGAAACCACAACTTTAGGAATAACTATAGGAATAGATATTGGGAAAATGATAACTCAAACCAAATGACTCCACATCAATATAATTTAAGTGATGCTCATCCAAAAAATACTTGGGGTGCAAATGCCCCTCAGGAGGATGTCCAAGGAACCTCCCAAATACTATGATAGTGTCCGGGGAGAGAGCTGGAGCACAGGAATCAGAGGATACAACCTTTGATTTTCCGAACCCCGATGTCCTACTACCCATTGTCCCTATCCACTGCCCCCTCATACTGATGAGCCCCATGTTGCCTTAAAGGTGGGTAACACCTATTATGATTGTCTTTTGGACACCAGAGCTTCCGTGTCTTTATTAAAGAGTACACCTGATTTACATTGCTATTCCGTTGGCTCAGAGAGTGTAATGGGAGTGTTGGGGATACCCCAAAAAGTTAAAAAGCTTTCCCCTAGAATGGTGTCTGTAGGACCCCTAGAGGTACAACATTTATTCCTTTTGATGCCTGACTCCCCTTTAAATTTGCTGGTGAGGGACCTATGCAAACTCAGAGCCACAATAACTTGCTCCCCAGATGGGTCCTTATCATTGGAAGTATCTGAGGAATCTTTAAAATTACTCCCTGTACTCTCGTAGAATGAGGAGGGAAAAGAGGATCCCACCTTTGTAATACCTGCAGATATACCAGAGTCTCTTTGGGCCACATCTTCCATTGTAGGCTTACTTAAGTCAGCTGTTCCTGTGTAGATAAAAACTAAGTCTATCCCACCTCCTTCCATTCCTCAATATCCCCTCTCAAAAGAGGCAATTGAGGGTATTACCCCAGTAATAAACTCATTAATTGACCAGAAAGTAATCCTTGTGAATCTGAATACAATTCACCCATCCTGCCCATTAAAAAAAAACAAACAAACAAAAAGGGGGCCCAATGGCAAGCACCTCTATAGATTTGTACAGGATTTGAGGGCTGTGAACAACCACGTTATAAAGAGATACTCCATAGTTTCCAACATACATACTATTATTTCCACTATTCCTAGCACAGCTACATACTTTACAGTAGTAGACTTGTGCTCAGCTTTCTTTTCCATACCCATACATGAGAACTCCGAGCATATTTTTACTTTCACCTGGAAGGGCTCTAAATTTACATGGAGTCATCTGCCACAAGGGTTCGTGGAAAGCCCAAGTTTATTTGCACAAAATTTGAGCCAAAACACAGATAATATAACATTTAAAAGCAGTAAATTAATTAAATACATAGATGATCTACTCTTGGCTTCAACAGACGCAGAAGCATGTCAAGAAGATAGTAAAGACCTTCTTTTGGAACTACACAAAAGGGCATAAGATCTCAAAGAATACAGTTCAGTGGTGTCTCCCTAAAGTAGACTATTTGGGGTTTATCCTGACTGCAGGTGCCCACTCTATTTCTCCCAAATGAATTGAAAATATTCAAAATTTAAGTGCTCCTACCACTAAGAAGCAGTTAAGAGCAATTTTAGGAGCAACAGGGTTTTGTATACAATGGATTCCTTGCTATGGGGAAATTACTAAACCCCTTCTAGCACTAACAAGGGATTCGGTCCCTGAACCACTTAAACTAGAGCCAGAACACCTGTCAGCTTTATCAGATCTAAAACAGGCTATCCTGTCTGCCTCTGCTCTAGGCATCCCAGATTACAATAAGCCATTTTCTTTGTATGTACATGAGTGAAGAGGTGTGCTTTAACTCAGACTTTGGGACTTTCTCAGCACCCAATTGCTTACTTAACTCCCCAACTGGACCCAGTAGCATCAGGAGCACCACCTTATCTTAGAGGAGTAGCTGATACAGCCTTACTATTGACAAAAACTGTTGGTCTAATATTGGCATGCACATTAACAATTATGTGCCCACATGAGGTAGAAGCATTGTTGCTAAGGCATAGAACACAGGCATTCTTGGATCAGTGAATTACAAAGTATGAAATAACCTTGTTAAACAACGAAAATATCACGAAAATATCACTTTGAAATGCTGTACAACCCTTAACCCTGCCACCTTGCTTCCAGATTTACCAACTTCAGGAGAACCATTACACAGTTGTGAAACACTAGTGTCCATGGCAGAAAAGTCTCGAGATAATCTCTTGAACACTCCCTTAGACAATCCAGATCTGGTCTTATTTACTGATGGTTCCTCTTTTATAAGGGATGGCATACGCTACACTGGAGCTGCTGTAGTCACAGAATTTGCCACTGACTGGTCAGCTTCACTGCCCTCTAATATTAGTGCTCAAGGTGCAGAACTCATAGCTCTGAAACATGCCTGTATAATTGCCAAGGAAAAAAGGCTACAATTTATACAGATTCTAGATATGCTTTTGGCATTTGTCACTTGGTCGGGATGATATGGCTCCAGAGAGAATTTTTTTTTTTAGTTTTGAAGCTAATGAGCTGTACTTTATTATGTACTTGAATTTTTTTAAATTATATTTTATTTGATCATTTCCAAACATTATTCATTAAAGATATAGATCATTTTCTTTTCCTCCCCCCCCCCCCACCCTCCATAGCCGATGCGTAAATCCACTGGGCATTACATGTTTTCTTGATTTGAACCCATTGCTGTATTGATAATATTTGCATTAGAGTGTTCATTTAGAGTCTCTCCTCTGTCATGTCCCCTCAACCGCTGTATTCAGGCAGTTGCTTTTCCTCGGTGTTTCCACTCCCATAGTTTATCCTTTGCTTATGAATGGTGTTTTTTTCTCCTGGATCCCTGCAAGTTGTTCAGGGACATTACACCGCCACTAATGGAGAAGTCAGTTACATTCGATTGTGCCACAGTGTATCAGTCTCTGTGTACAATGTTCTCCTGGTTCTGCTCCTCTCACTCTGCATCAGTTCCTGGAGGTTGTTCCAGTCTCCATGGAACTCCTCCACTTTATTATTCCTTTTAGCACAATAGTATTCCATCACCAACATATACCACAGTTTGTTCAGCCATTCCCCAATTGATGGGCATCCCCTCGTTTTCCAGTTTTTGGCCACCACAAAGAGCGCAGCTATGAATATTTTGTACAAGTCTTTTTCCTTATTATCTCTTTGGGGTACAGACCCAGCAGTGCTATGGCTGGGTCAAAGGGTAGATATTCTTTTGTCGCCCTTTGGGCATAGTTCCAAATTGCCCTCCAGAATGGTTGGATCAGTTCACAACTCCACCAGCAATGAATTAATGTCCCTACTTTGCCACATCCCCTCCAGCATTCATTACTTTCCTTTGCTGTTATGTTAGCCAATCTGCTAGGTGTGAGGTGATACCTCAGAGTTGTTTTGATTTGCATCTCTCTGATTATAAGAGATTTAGAACACTTCTTCATGTGCTTGTTAATAGTTTTGATTTCTTTATCTGAAAACTGCCTATCCATGTCCCTTGCCCATTTATCAATTGGAGAATGGCTTGATTTTTTTGTACAATTGATTTAGCTCTTTATAAATATGAGTAATTAAACCTGTTCTGCCAAACTTTCCTCCACTTCAGTATTTTTTCATTCCAAATCCTCTTCAAAGTCTAAATTCTCTCACACAAAATTTCTACTTCTTTAAAGGATAATTCCATTTTGTATTCATTTTCCCCCCATTCTTTTTGTGTTTTTCAATTCTTCTTGGAAATTTCTTCTTTTTGACCCAAGTTTATTCCAGACTTCTTTCAAGAGTTTTAATTTTCTTTTGAATGATGTTGAGGTTCCTTGCTGTTATCCCATGATCTCTGGGAAGCTGATGGTATTCTTTTTCAATAGAGACTAGTGGTCCATTTTTAATATTATATATATTTTGAAGATCATCTCATTCTTTTTCTGTTTCTGTTTGGCTTACTTAATTGTGAAGCAGATGTTTATCCAAAATTTCTCTTTTGCTCTTTCATTTTTCCTCTTGGATTTTTCCATCATTTGTTTTCAGGATTCCCTGATACCTTTTTGTCTATCTCCTTTCCACCGCGATTGCTCTGAGACTGAGTTGATTGGTCTCAGTATCCTTGAATTTGGGAAGTTGTAGAAAAGGTCTGACTCAGGTGGTTCATATTTGAGATTGCAATAAAATACATTTACAGATCATCTAACAGTTAACAGAAGAAAATAAGAAAGTTTACTTAGCAATAACATGTAAAGGATATTTAGCAGATACACAATATTGATTCAGTTGGCTGTAAGGAATAGCAATGCCTCCTGCCCCAGCTCCTCCCACTACCCCTCTGGGCTGAGGTGGACTGAGAGAGCCCTCAAGCTCAGAGGAAATGTCCTTCTTATGAATGGCATACCTCCCTTATCCTCAGGGAAAGGACAGAGAGTAGACCAGGAGGCCAGACTTATTTGGTCCTCTCCACGTGCCCTGGCTGTCGGATGTGAAGAGCCAACATTTCTTCCAGAGTAGAGAAGGGGGTCCAGGACCAAAACTGGGCTGATGTCTACTCCACAAGGGCCCCTCACAGAAAGCCCCCCACAGTTTCAAGTTTAGAGAGGAAAGGATTTCTCCTTTCAATCAGCACCTCTTGTTTTTAGGAAATTAACCAAGCATTTGGGACATGCCCAATTCTAGAAATTTCTTTAGGGTCCTGAGTAGACTCGAATGCTGTTCTTTGACGTGTCTTTCCTGGAGCCTTCCACAAAAGGGTATTAGTTGCCTCACTGGATGGCACAGTGGATAGAGTGCTGGGTCTGGAGTCAGGAAGACTTCTCTTCCTGAGTTCAAATCTGGCCTCAGACACTTACTAGCTGTGTGACCCTGACAAGTCTCTTCATCCTGTTTGCCTCAGTTTCTCCATCTGTAAAGTGATCTGGAGAGGGAAATGGAAAGCCACTCTAGTATCGTTGCCCAGAAGATCCTAAATGAGGTCACAAAGAGTTGGACATGACTGTATGACAAGTGCATGTAAAGAGCTTCAAACATTTTATTCATCATAATTATGTAATCTCCCAATTAACAGTTTAGGGACAGCTTGAGCTTAGCACAACTGACAGACCTGGCAATCACAGCCACCTCTAAATATAAAGTGATGTAAATTCAGAAAACTATATTTTGCAATGTTTATCCTTTGCTGGGAGCAATTCTTAAAGCTCTAGAACACAGTCACGTCTTTTTTCTAGCTGCAGAACATCTAATGACAAGTTTATTTCAAATCTCCCTGGATGGAAAGGCCTCCTTGTGGCGTGTGACCAGAAGCCAGAATGGTCAAGGCATCAGGATATCTGACTCCCCCACGTGTCTCCTCCTCCATATTATCCTTCCTGACTTAGAGACAGAGGAGCGTTCTGAACAGAGCCAGAAAGACCTGGGTTCAAGTTCTACTCTGACATACTAGTTGTGTCATTGTGGGTAAATCATTGAATATCCTGGGGCTCTAGTAGATTAAGTCGAAGAGAAGATATTTAACTATAATGGTAGAAGGGACTCTATCTCAGCCCCACAACCTGTCCCTGTCCCATCACAGAAAATATACAAAAGAAAAACAAAGCCATTTTCATGGGGAGGCACCAGCAATGGTGGAAGAATTGGGAAAAGCCAATATGAGGTCGTTTTTTGAGTTAAGCTTTAAAAGTATAAGCGCTGTAGTGGACAACACTGTCCATCTGGCTGACATAGGAGTGCTTTTCTATCCATTTCCTTAATGAGAATAGAGAAAGCCAAATTCTCCCAGATTTCGCCTGTCTCCCATGGGTGGCTGGAAATGAGATTTTCCCTTCTGCTACCCACTCCTTTCTTACCTCCCTTGCTTGAATGGAGATTATTTTACCCAAGGGGTCAATACACCATCCCTTTTCTTGTCTTTAGTGTTGGGGATTTATTTAACCTCAGTATTTCACATTGTATTACAATGATAGGTTTATTATTGTAGAGGCAGAAGAGTAACTCCATATTTACCTTAAAGTTATAGCTATTAGAAGTTTATAGAATTGTTGCCTTGATTAAATTGCAGTTTATTCTACCTCTAGGTGGCACCTAGCCTCTAAGTTAGAAAGGAAACATCTAATTAAAATTTCCATATCAAATGGTGAAATGTTTCCCTATTATTTTCTCTGGATACAATCAAAGTGCTTAAAACATAACAAGAAAACAAATTACAGGCTCTTAATAATGAAGAGCATTTGGAGGCAGGAGAGAAGAGAGAAAGGTGAGAGGGGGAGGAGGGAGGGAGAGAGGGAGAGAGGAAAAGAGAGAGTAAAGAGAAGAAGGAGGAGGAAGAGAAGGGGGGAGGAAGAAGAAGAAAAAGAAGAAGGAGGAGGAGGAGGAGGAGAAGAAGAAGAAGAAGAAGAAGAAGAAGAAGAAGAAGAAGAAGAAGAAGAAGAAGAAGAAGAAGAAGAAGAAGAAGAAGAAGAAGAAGAAGAAGAGAAAGACAAGAGACAGAGAAGAAGAGAGCAAGGGAGCATGAGAGGGAGAGAGAGGGGGAAGAAGGGAGAGGGAGGGGGAGACAGAGACAGAGAGAAATAGATTGGTAGAACTTCCTTATAGAGATAAACTTCCAGGTAAATATAGAGTTCCTCAGAAAGAACTCCCAAAGATAATGGGAGGCTATCGGCTTCTACTGTTAGTTCACAATCCCAGTTGCCATAGCAGTCCATGACTTTCTTTCCACCACTCCGCCTCTCGCTTCTATCTCCCTACCTTGTTTCTGTTCAATCAAGCTGGTTTCAAACTTCCCGAGAGTGAAATCCAGTCTGTCTGAGCAATGTGCAGACTCTAAAAGGGGAGGGCAGGGATAGAGAGGTAGAGAATGTTGTTTCCTTGGAATTACAAGTAAGGCTTTGGATGCCTCTTCTTTTGCCCACAAAAGAGTTGCAGGCTGTCAAAGGCATGTTGCCAAGGAAAGAAGGATTCTAAGAGGAGAGAGGAGTAAATTCCAGGGATAAGAGATAGCCTGTAGGAAAATGAAATATGTAACATCATTTGTTAGAAATAGTAGCGAAATCAATTTGATAGAATGAGTGAAGAGGAATAATGAAATCAAGGAAAATAAAAAATGAAGGAATAAAAAAGCACCGAGAAGACCAATAGGAGGCAGCTTGTAAAAAAGCTCTAAATGTCAAGCAAAATAATTTTTTTTCCCCTAGAGACAACACGTAGCCATTAGTTTTTATTGGGCAGTGAGCAGCAAGGTCCGTTTTTGCTTACTTTGGTAGCCATGTGGACAATGGATTGAAGAGGAAATCCACTGCAGCCAAGAAAGCCAGTTACGAAGTGACTGCAATTGTCCGGATGAGAAATGAAAAGGGACCATTAGGCTAAGGAATAAAGCAAGAGATGTTCTAAAGGCTGACCCTCTACGATCTGGCCACTGATTCAGTATGTGAGGTTTGTAGAAATTGCGAAAGCTTCTGAGCTTCTGAGCACAAGTACAGCTATCCCTTTCATATTGCAGGGGTTAGGGGATGAGAATCCCCAATATCTGGAAAATCCAAGTACAATCTTTTGGCCCTCCATGCCAGAGATCTTTTTCTTTTGTAGGTTGTTTACAGTCCCGTATTGTAAAGTAGAGTACTCTACATAATTCTGCATGAATATCTGAGTTTCTAAACTTTTTTGTGTCATCTGCTGGCCTTTGTGTGTAATTTTTTGTGTGGCCAGGTTTGTTTTGGCAGGTAGATTCCCCAGCATTTTATAACATCTGCAGTTGTTTTAAATGGAATCTCTTGATTTCAACCTACTGTGTTTTGTTAGTAATATGTAAAAATCCTGGTGATTCATATGGATTTATTTTATACTCTTCAACTTTGCAAAAATTGCTAATTGTTTTGACAAGTTTCAAGTCATTCTTTAGGGTTCCCTGGTTTTCCACCACATCATATGCAAGGAGTAATCGTTTTATTTCTACAGTGGCTACTTTTATTCCCTAGATTTCTTGTTTTTGTCATATTGTGGTAGCTAGTAATTCTAATACAATACTGATTAAGAGTGGCGGTAATAAACAGCTTTGCTTTACTCCTGATCTTATTGAGAAGGTTTCTAGTCCATTTCTATTGTAGATAATTGGTTTTAGATAGACACTGTTTACCATTTTTAGAGGAGGCTTACTTATCTGTGCTTCCTAGGACTTGTATTAGGAAAGTGATGCATTTCATCAAAAGTCTTTTCTCTAGCTATTGATAAAATCATATGATTTTTGTTCTTCTTGTCACAGATATATTCAATTATGCTTATGGTTTTGTTTCGCATTTTTACTATTCAATTTATTCTGCATTCATTGTGTGAATCCCACCTGGTCACAGTGTATAGACTTTGTGATATAATTTCATAATCTCCCTGCTAGTATTTTATTTAAAGTTTTTGCATCACTTTCATTACAGAAATTGATCTCTATTTCCTTCTGTGTTTTTTGCCCTCCCTGAGTTAGGTATCAAAACTATATTTATTCAGCAAGTATCTCTGATAAAGATATAACTTCTCAAATATGTAGAGAACTGAGTCAAATTAATTTTTGAAAAGACATTTTACAAGTAATAATAACTTTCCACGTAAGTTTTTTGAAGTTGTATGATCCAAATTGTCTTCCTCTCTTTCTTCCCTCCCCCTTCCTGGAACTGGTAAGCAATTTTTGATCAGGGTCATACATGAATCATGCTAAACATATTTCCACATGGTTAATTTTTGCAAAAGAATAATCATACCAAACCAAACCCTCCTGAAAAAAAAACCCAAATAAAGTAAAGTTTAAAAACCATATGCTTTCATCTGCATTCTGACTTCCCCCGTTCTTTCTCTGGAGTGGACAGCACCCTTTGGTGTAAGTCCTTCAGAACTGCTGGATCAGAGTATTGCTGAGAAGAGCTGAACATTTCATACAGTAGTGCTGTTACTGCATACAATGTTCTCTCAGTTCAGCTTATTTCGCCCTGTGTCAGCTCGAGGAGGTCTTTCTAGCACCTCTTGAAATCATCTTATTCTCATTCCTTATCGCATAATAGGATTCTGTCACCATCATCTGCCAAAATTTGTTCAGCCGTTCCCCAACTGATGTCCAATGGACAAAGCAATATTGGTCATTGTCCAAGTGATGGCGGAAGGACGTGATCAGGCAACTTCAGAAGAAAGTCCAAGCTATCAAAGCTAGATCAAGCCACATGAAAAAATGCTCTGAATCACTTGATTAGAGAAATGCAAGTTAAAATAACACCGAAATGCACCTCATCCCTATCAGATTGGCCAATATGACAGAAAAGGGTAACGATAAGTGTTGGAGGGAACATGGGAAAATTGGGACACTCATACACTGTTGGTAGAGTTGTGATCTGATCCAATTATTTGGGGAGGGGGGATTTAGAACTATGTCCAGAGGGCTTTAAAATTGTGCCTACCTTTTGATCCAGCAATAGCACTCCTGGGTCTATATCCCAAAGGGGGGGGGGGCAGGGAAAGGAAAAAGGATCTATTTGTATAAAAATAGTTATAGCCGCTCTTTTTGTGGTGGCAAAGAATTGGAAATTATGGAGATGCCCATCATTTGGGGAAGGACTGAACAGGTTGTGGTATGTGATTCTTAATGGAACACAAATGTGCTCTAAGAAGGGATAAGCAAAATGGTTTCAGAAAAACCTGGAAAGATTTAAATGAACGGATGATGGAAAGTGATAGCAATATTTTATGATGAACAACTGTGAATGATCTAGCTATTCTCAGCAAGACAATCCCAGACTCATGAAAAATACCCCTATCTAGAGAAAGAACTGATAGAGACTGAATACAGAGTAAAACAGACAATATTTCACTTTCTTACTCTTTTTTGTTGTTCAAGATCTATTCCACAAAATGAAGACTATAGAAAGATGTTTTATATGATTATACATGTAAAATCTGTATGTTATTTAGCAACCCAAGGAGGGAGTATAAGAAGGAAATAATTCAAAATTCAAAAAAATCCAAATGTTAAAAATTATCTTTACTTGTAAAAATTTACTAGTAAAATACTATTTTAAAAATATATTTGTCCCATAGCAGAATTTGGTAAGACTTTCTTTACCTGATTTTAAAAATAGTTTTCATAGTTTGGGAATTAACTGTTTCTTTATGTTTTGGAAGAATTCACTTGAAAATTCATCTATACCTGGGTTGTTTGTTTTTTTTAGAGATCATTAGTAGCTCTTTCATTTTGCTTTTCTAAGATAAGGTTGTTTAAATATTCTATTTCTTTTTCCATTAATCTAGGCAAATTTCTTTGGTAAATATTTACTGGCATTTAGTTTGGCAAAATAATTCACAATAATTGCTTTAAATTCACCTTCACTGGGGGGTGCCCCCGTCTTTTTCATTTTTAATACTGGTAATTTTATTTTCTTCAGGGGTTTTTCCTAAATCAAATCAACTAGTGTTTTATCTGTTTGCTATTTTTTTATAAAACCGGTTTCTAATTTTATTTATTAATTCAGTGGTTTTCTACTTTAATATTTTTACTCTTTCTCCTTTGATTTTCAGGGTTTCTATTTTGATTTTTAATTCATTTTTATTCTAGTGTTTTTAGATGTCTGCTCAAATTATTGAACTGCTCTTTTTCTCTTTTATTGACATATGCACTTAGAAATGTACATTTTCTTTTAAGGATTGCTTTGGCTGCATCCCACAAATTTTTGTATGCTGTATCATTTTTGTCTTTTTTTAAATAAAATTATTTATTATTCCTATTTTGTTCTTTGACCCACTTATTCTTTAGAATTTGATTATTTCATTTCCAATTAACTTTTAAACTATGCTTCCACAACCTCTTATTCAATGTAACTTTTTTGTTGCATTATGGCCTGAAGAGGGCATATTGAATAGTTCTGCTTTCTTTATCTGGTTGTGAGATTTTTATACCCTAATAGATGGTTAGTTTTTAAGAAGGTGCCATGTACAACTGAAGAATAGGTATCCTTTTTATTCCTATTAATTTTCTCCAGAGGTCTATCATATCTAACTTTTCTAAGATTCCATTCATCTCCTTAACTCCTTTTAAATTATTTTATGGTTAGATTTATTTGGCTATGAGACTGAAAAGTTGAGATCCCTCACTAGTTTTACTATTTCTTCCTATAAGTCATTTAATTTGCTCTTTAAAAATTTGAATGCTGTACCATTTGGGGTGTGTGTGTGTGTGTGTGTGTGTGTGTGTGTGTGTGTGTAGAACTTCATTGTTGATGGAACATTTTAGTAAAAGGTAGTTTCCCTGCTTCTCTCTTTTAATTAGGTATATTTTGACTATTACCTCTACCTTTTAAAATTCAGCTGAAGCATAATAAATTCTGCTCCAGTTCCTTATTTTGACTTTAGTGTGCTTCTTGTAAACATCATGTTGTTGAATTCTGGTTTCTAATCAATCTGCTATCCACTTTCATTTTATGGGTGAATCCCCGAACCCGCGAGAAGCCTCAAGGTAAGAAGATAGAAAAAGGACAGAAGTTTTGGATACCCCGAGGGGCGTGGTGGAGCCAAGTTATAGATATGAGGTGGCAGAAATGAGTCAGAAACCAGGCCTTATTGATTATAATGGGGCCACAGCATAGCTCTGATCTTTAGGATGTCACAGAGGCATGATCCATCCTGAGATCCACAATTAACCACACAGGTCGGAGATATGATAGAGAAAAGAGAGTGCCTGGCCAAAAGCCAGGAGCCAGGTGAGAGAGAGAGAGGAGGAAAGGAATTAAAAATGGAGCTTGGCCAGAGGCCAAGCTCCAGCAAGGACAGACATCAGTGAGAGCTGAGATCCAAGAGAGTGAGAGAGGGTGGAGCTTGCTGTGGCCCTGTATTTAATCTCTTTGATATGCAAATATACACAGTACATAGGGATGATTCTCATTGGTTAATGACAAGGTATAGGTGTGGTTTCTCTTAGCCAGGTGAACACAAAGAAACCTGGTGTCCCGCCTAACCTGGGGGAAGCTGGGGTCAAGGGTCAGAGGCTTTCCCAGCCATGCTCAAGACTGAGCATGCTCTCTTCTAAGCCAATCTTTACATTCTGTTTCCCTTGTCCCTAGATAGGTGTGGACTGCTACAGAATTCATCTAATTCACAATAATGATTATGAACTGTGCATTTCCCTCTATCCCATTTTTTTCTTTTTATCCTACTCTGTAACTTTTCATCCTGTCCCTCCTCTAAATTCCTTTGAAGGATTATTTTGCTTCTTACCACCTCCCGCTTTTGATCTGCTATCCTTTTTATGACTCCTTTCCTTTTTTTGGTCCCCTTTCTCTTCTACTTCCACGTTGAGCAATATAGATTTCTATATCGTGTGTGTGTGTGTGTGTGTGTGTATCCTACCCTCTGAATCAATTCAGATTAGAATAATGTTTAGGTATTGTCCACTACTGCCTCCATTTTCCTCTCCATTGTAAAAGCTCTTCTTTGCAGGTCTTTTTTATGTAAGATAATTTCCTTCATTCTTGCTTTCTTCCTCCTTTTCTCAGTACATCCCTTTTTCTTGCTCAACCATTTAAAAAAATTCATCCTACCATAATTGTCCCAACAAAATTTTAAAAAAGAGCTAAACCAATTGTACAAAAAAACCAAGCCATTCTCCAATTGATAAATGGGCAAAGGATATGAATAGGTAATTTTCAGTCAAAGAAATCAAAACTATGAATAAGCACATGAACAAGTGCTCTAAACCTCTTATAATCAGAGAGATGCAAATCAAAACAACTCTGAGGTATCACCTCACACCTAGCAGATTGGCCAACATGACAGTTATGGAAAGTAATGAATGCTGGAGGGGATGTGGCAAAGTTGGACATTAATTCATTGCTGGTGGAGCTGTGAATTGATCCAGCCATTCTGGAGGGCAATTTGGAACTATGCCCAAAGGCGCTAAAAGACTGTCTGCCCTTTGATCCAGCCATAGCACTGTTGGGTTTGTACCCCAAAGAGATAATAAGGAAAAAGACATGTACAAGAATATTCATAGCTGCGCTCTTTGTGGTGGCCAAAAACTGGAAAATGAGGGAATGCTCTTCAATTGGGGAATGGCTGAACACATTGTGGTATATGTTGGTGATTGTAAAGATTAAATTTGTTTCTCTACTGAAAGCATTATATTTTTAGAGGTTTATTTAAGAAAGCATGTTCTTAGGGCACAGAGCCCATTCATAGTCACTCACATCTTGCCTGCATGTGCCTAGTAGCGGAAGCAGAGAAAGACCCGAAGTAGATGGAGAGTCAGTTTAAATACAAATTGTGTTCTCGGCCCAGGTGAGGACTCAGGTGATATTTTAGGGAATTCTGGGAACTACCAAGGACTTCTGGGAATTGAAGTCTGGGGTTCAAATCTCCATTTTTTACATGATGGAATACTAATGTGCTCAAAGGAATGATGAACTGGAGGAATTCCATGTGAACTGGAACGACCTCCAGGAAGTGATGTAGAGTGAGAGGAGCAGAACCAGGAGAACATTTACACAGAGATGTATACATTGTAGCACAATCGAATGTAATGGACGTCTCCATTAGTGGCAATGCTGTGATCCTGAATAACTTGGAGGGATCTATGAGAAAGAACACTATCCACAAGCAGAGGAAGAACTGTGGGAGTAGAAACACCAAAAAAAAACAACTGCTTGATCACATGGGTCGAAGGGATATGGCTGGGGATGTCGACTCTAAATGAACATCCTAATGCAAACATCAACAACATGGAAATAGGTTCTGATCAAGGACACATGTAATACCCAAAGGAATTGCACATCAGCTATGGGAAGGATATATGGAGAGGAGGGAGGGAAAGAATATGATTCTTGTAACCAAAGAATAATGTTCTAAATTGATTAAATAAAATTAAAATAAAAAAGATGAGAGTTCAAAAACCTAAAATAAAATAAAAATAAAACCCCAAATCCTATCCCCATATAAACAAGTGATAAATCATATTTTTTCTTCTGTATTTCTACTCCCACAGTTCTTTCTCTCAATGAAATACAATAATTCTTAAATGAACTCTCTCCAATCAATTTTCTAGGTCAGTTATTTTTTTCTAATAAGATATTTCACATTTTCTTCTATTATTCATTCTTTTGGCTTTATTTTTATTTTTTCTTGGTGTTTCCACTTGTTGGAGTCTACTTTTTAAAAGGTTACTTTCTTTACTGAGTTTCTGTACCTATTTTTCCATTCAGTCAATTCTGTTTTTTAAGATGTTATTCTCTTTAGTATTTTTGTGTCTCTTTTATAAGTTATTAAATTGTCTTTTCATAGTTTTATTGCAATGCTTCTTTTTTTATTTGAAAATTTTTATTTAATTAATTGATTTAGAATATTTTTCCATGTTTAAATTATTCATATTCTTTCCCTCCCCTCCTCCCACTCCCTCCTGTAGCCAATGAGCAGTTCCACTGGGTTTTATATGTGTCATTGATCAAGAGCTATTTCCATATTACTAATATTTGCACTAGAGTGATCATTTAGAGTCTACATCCACAATCATGTCTCCATCGACCAATATGATCAAGCAGTTGTTTTTCTTTTGTGTTTCTACCCCTACAAGTATTTCTCTGGTTGTGAATAGTATTCTTTCTCATAGATTCCTCAGAATTATCCTGGATCATTGCATTGCTGCTAGTAGAGAAGTTCATTATATTCGATTGTGCATGTATCCGTATCTGTGTATAAGGTTCTCTTGGTTCTGCTCCTTTCACTATGCTTCAATTCCTGGAGGTCATTCCAGTTCACATGGAATTCCTCCTCTTTATTGTTCCTTTGAGCACAATAGTATCCCATCACCAACAGATACCGCAGTTTGTTTAGCAATTCCCCAATCAAAGGGTATCCCCTCATTTTTCAATTTTTTGCCACTACCAAAAGCACAGCTATAAATATTTTTGTATAAGTCTTTTTCCTTATTATCCCTTTGGGGTATAAACCCAGTAGTGATATGGCTGGATCAAAAATCTTGCAACACTTCTGCTTCTTTTCCCTAATTTTCTTATACTACTTTGACATTTTTTTTAGCTCTTCCAGGAATTCTTGTAGGGATTCTTTCAAAATCACAATTTCTCTATGAAGCGTCCCTTGCAGCTATTTTAATATTATCATCTTCTTGTGAGTTTATGTCTTGATCTTCCCAGTGTAAGGGGTAAATTTAGGGATTTTTGACTAAAATGTAAATTTAGTTGGTTGCCAGGGTTTTACCTTAAATTTTTATGGTTGTGATTTTTGTTTGTTTGTTTGCACGTTTTGCTAGAATATTTCTTGACTTTGGACTTTATGTTAAAGTTGGGTTCTGTTCCTAAAGTGGGAGAGGAGGGGGAAGGGTCCCAAGCTTCATTTTTTTTTTGTGCTCCTCTCTTCAGAGATAATTCTTAGTTTCAGGAGTTTTTAATGCTTCCAAGGTAGTGTGATCTGGGGAGAGATGTGATCACTATCTTTTTGTGACCAGAAGTGATACTTCTTCTCAGGGCTCCTACCACCTTGGGACAGCAAGTACTACTTTGTCCCCTGTGTAAGATTTGTTTAGGTTTTGACTCAATATGAGAGATATAAAAGTGATCATGCCATTTATAAAATATTAGTCCCTAAGTCAAAATGACTGTTAGCATCTTTTATTTGCAAAAAGGTAGAAAAAGGAAAAGTGGGAAATGTAAAAAAGAGACAGAGGCTTAACAAGCCTACCAGCCCTAAGCACTTCTCTGGTGAAGTCCAGCTCAGCCCTGGGCAGGGGCTTCACCAAGTCCTGATCTCCTGTATTAAAAAAAGATAAAAGAAAGAAGTTTTGGACCCCAACAAAAGCTTGGACTTTTGGTATATAGAGGGGGAAAGAGAGGAGAACACCCTTCTCAAAGTGGGGTTCAGGGGAGACAGCAGATGTAACGGGTTGGCTCAGAGAGAGGAGAGGGGGTTTGAAGATTTTCCCCCTTCTGCCTTCCCTCCTTAGCTAAAGCTGCTCTCCCCAATTCACTCTTGTCCCTCTTTCCTCCCCTCCACTACTTGAGACCAAAAGGTCTCCCCTTGATCTGTTCACTCACACTCAGTTTGGGGAACATTTAACTTTTAATGTAACTCAATCAGATAATACAAAAGGAATAATGGGCAGGGAAGAATGGGAAAAGGAAAGTGGGAAAAGGGGATCCCTGTTTCTATCTAAACCCTTTCCCCTCCCTCCTCGAGTTTGGGGGAGGGGGTACTCAGGCTTTGGCAGCCTGAGCCCCCTGAGAGAAAGTTAGGTTGACTCACCCCTGGGCAACAGGAGCTGAGGTAAAGTCTGTTCAGGTTTCTCTTCAGAAAGTCCCTTCAATTGGGAAGTATTTGGGGGAAAGATTTCCAGTCACCAGCAGGAAAAGTGGGTAACTCTCAGGAGAAAGTTTTTTCCCACCTTCTCTCTTCAGCTTCTCAAAACCAAGAGACTTACTGCTCTCCTAGCCAGAGTCTTCTCCTCCACCGGATTTTATTCCTGGGGCCCCTCCCCTGTCGAGGTGATTTCACATACCCTTCAGCCTGGCACTTTTTCCTAGTGCCAGCCTCTGTCACACTCCACATGGATTTTCTGGTAGTTCTCAGCCAGAAGTCCTGGTGGTGTCTTCAGCCAGCGTTCCACCAATGCAGACTTTTCCTGCAATTCCAGTCACCCAGCAAGCCTTCCCAGAGCAAAAAGCTCCAGTCACTCACCCAGCAATCCCCTCTAGAATGATTCCAGGAAGAAATAAATGACTGCTTCCAAGAATTTCCTTTTGGCTCAGCTCAGCAACACAGGAAAAACCCAAGGAAAGAGACTCTCCAAAAGCCAAGGCAGGAATGTTTCCAAGACAGAAGAGAGCTGAATCCAGGAAGACGTGATCTTTTATAATCCTTTTCCACGTTATTTCCTGTCTCTCCCTCACTTCACAGGAACCAATCACAGTTTCCAAATTGCCTAGCACTGCCCAGGGGGGGCAGTGTCTGTGGGATCCACCTTTCCTCCTTTCTGGGTATAAACTTTTATCAGAAGGATTCACAAGTTTCTGACCGATTGAGTTAAAAGAATGGAGCTCTCTAAGTACTTGATTGAGTTAAGATAAAGAAATTTCCTTTCACACTTGGAACTGTGACTCAGAAGGGAGTTAGGCAATGGAGTTGTCAGAGTGCTATCCCGCACCCAATGCTAGCATAGGTGTTCCTTATAGTATTTTTCTGACCATTTGCTTGATCTCCTTACCATCTCTGACTTGAGAACTCTGAAAACTGCTTCTGTTGCTTTCACAACCACCAAGTTCCACAGTTGGTTTTAAGACCACATGGGCTTTGGGCCAGTCCCATCCCCAGGTCATAGACTTCTTCTGACCTCTGAGGAAAATTAATATTGAATTGCTTTATTTATTAGTACATGAAACCTTTCTCAAACCTAAGTTTTGAAGGCCAATCTTCCAAGCTAAAGTAATTTACTTCCAAGCCTTAAGTCATCTAATTGGGCTAGATCCTTTTGTCTACTGGTTAGACACAAGGTAGAGACCTCTGTTTCTTTAGCTCTAAATAAGAACACCGTATTTAAGTCATTTGAAAGTAGGGAGAATAAGTGTTTCCCTAACTTGGTAAACATCCATTTCCCCATAATGAAATAATGAAAGGGGAGTTCAAATCACTGAGTCTGCCTCCTCTTGAAATGTCTACCAATGGGGGCTCCCAGAGGATGTCCAAAGGATGAACTGCCAAATCAATCAGAAAGAGGACATGCCTCCCTATAGAAGAGAGGTAAAGCTTACCTATAGCATCTTGTGTGAAAAGCCGATGCAAGGACTCATCCTTTATTAATAGACTGCATGCCCTATTAATAAACAACGTTCTCAAGGAAATGGCTTTATATTATTTATTGGTTAAAATTCCAGGTGTTATACCTCTTCAGTTGTCTTGAGCTGGAAAGATGTCTCACCCTGAACTTTTGTTGCCTCTGTTGCCCCCAAATTTGATTTGAGGTATTATTTTAAAGTGGTTTGGAGGGGAATGTTGGGAGAGCTCAGCTGCTTCTTCTACTTTATCATCTTAGATCCACTCTAAGAAGTCTGAGCAAGGAGTATTTTTATTTCCACTCCATTACTTCTGTCCGTGGGTCCACAAGAGAAAGCATAATGACTATTAAAGGATAGTTATAGTTGACTTTTGGGGAGAGCTAGGTGAATATGTGAATATGGAAGAATCTGAAGAATAGCAAGATGAAGATTAAAGAATGTTTGTTAACAATGGAATAGTAATTTCAGAAAGCATAATGGAAGAGATTGGCAGAGCTGAATTGGGACATAAAGAGGAACTGTTGAGGTAAATCAGGGATGAAAGGATAGGATATGGTGATAGGGGAAAGGCATTATTTTCAGATAGGAACCTAAAGATTCTGCATGACTAGGATTTTCTAAGATAAGAGGCAATGGGAGTTTGCTAGCTATAGTTTCTTTTGATTTGAGCCCACTACATGAAGATTTTTATGAATGATGGAAATCACATTCATTTTCTTTCAAATATTTGTGAAGTGAGCAGAATTAGCTTGGTAGTACTGTATAACAATTATTCAGACATCTGTGACCAGCTGCCTTTCTGGAACAGTTGAATTGTCAAAGATGCTGGGAGTAAACAGTTTGGGTTTTTTTTCCAGGCTGGGAAGAGATAAAATTATAATGGACTTAGAACTAGTTGGAGGAATTTGGGATAGCAGCAACAGTCTTAAACTTTTCTTTGTCTTTCTTATGAGAATTCAAGAGACTTTGCAGGGAGAGAGAGCTGGACTGCAGAAGCAGCCAAAGGAAGCTTTCTAGAATTAACTCTAATCCTGGTTATGGATTTACTTCTTTCCCTGGCTTGCTACTCAGCTTAGTAAGAGAATCAAGCCTGCAGTGATTGAATCTGCTCAAAGAAGATACTGAAACAATCATGAATCTCTTCTCTCCCTGCTTCTTTCTTTTTATTTTATTGCCACCTAGTACTTATTTATTCTTTTAAATTTGCTTACTGATTGTATTTTGGTGATGGCTTTTTATTTGTTTTTTTTTTAGTTTAATTAATTAATTAATTAATGAGATTTTTCCATGGTTACATGAATCATGTTCTTTCTCTCCCCAATCCCCCCACCCCACTCTGGTAGCCAACAAGCAATTTCTCTGGGTTTTACATATGTCACTGATTAAGATTTATTTCTATATTATTGATATTTGCACTAGGGTGATCATTTAGAGTCTACATTCCCAATCATATCCCCATCGAACCATGTGATCAAGCAGTTGTTTTTCTTCTGTGTTTCTACTCCCATGGTTCTTCCTCTGGATGTGGATAGTGTTCTTATTCATTAATTCTTTCTTTTTCTTTCTTTCTTCTTTCTTTCTTTCTTTCTTTCTTTCTTTCTTTCTTTCTTTCTTTCTTTCTTTCTTTCTTTCTTTCTCTTTCTTTCTTTCTTCCTTTCTTCTTTCTTTTACTTTCTTTCTTTTTCTTTCTCTCTCTCTCTCTCTTTCTCTCTCTCTTTCTTTCTTTCTTCCTCTCTCTCTCTCTCTTTCTTTCTTTCTCTCTCTTTCTTCCTTCCTCTCTCTCACTTTTTTCTTTCTTTCTTTCTTTCTTTCTTTCTTTCTTTCTTTCTTTCTTTCTTTCTTTCTTTCTTTCTTTCTTTCTTTCTTTCTTTCTTTCTTTCTTTCTTTCTTTCTTTCTTTCTTTCTTTCTTTCTTTCTTTCTTTCTTTCTTTCTTTCTTTCTTTCTTTCTTTCTTTCTTTCTTTCTTTCTTTCTTTCTTTCTTTCTTTCTTTCTTTCTTTCTTTCTTTCTTTCTTTCTTTCTTTCTCATAAATCCCTCAGAATTGTCTTGTTTTCATTGTATTGCTACTAGTAGAAAAGTCCATTACATTCAATTGTGCCACAGCATATCCATCTCTGTGTACAATATTCTCTCCTGGTTCTGCTCCTCTCACTCTGCATCAATTCCTGGAGGTTGTTCCAGTTCACATGGAATTCCTCCAGTTTATTATTCCTTTGAACATAATAGTATTCCATGGTGATGGCTGTTTAGATAATTATAAGATAATTTTTTGTGTCCTTGCAAAAGAGAATGTAGGGGTTTTATTAAGGATTTATGGGTCTGGAAATACTCATTTCCAGTCTGAGAATCAAAAGATTGCTTGGAGGTTCAAAGTTTTATGAAGTTGATTAATAAATTGCATTTTTTAGTTTCATAATTTTTCAGAGAAAAGAAAACACATGGAATGTGGGTCCTTACACTACACTAAAGGTAAACAACAACAACAACATCATGAGTTAATGTTACCTTCCAGCAAAAGAGATGATTTGCAAAAATGGCCTTTGAATTTTTTGTATCCCCTGAGGTGAAAGAAGTTATGAGCTGAAGTAGAGGCAGCAACTTTGAGCTGAGGTTATTCTTAGAGCTGATTTCTGAGTATAGGAGCTGGGGGGTGGGAGAAAGTGATACCCAGCCAAATTGCTCTTCCAATAAGACGAGCTCTCTCTCTATATCACTCTGTAGACAAGGTCCTAGCAGTAAAAAGTTTGGTTTCTGAGTCTTTGGTACCAAGTTGGGCTGTATATCTAACAAATTGGTTAAGATAATAAAAAGATGGAAATAGCTCATGCTGAAGGAGCGATCAAAGATAATAATAAACAATAATGCACTGTTGGTGGAACTTGGAATTAACCCATTATTATTGAAATTAATTTTGAAATATGTTTTTTTTAAGTTACTAAGCTATTTATATCATTTTACCTAAGGAAGTAAAGCACAGAGTGGTTCCATGTATATCCAGATTTTCATAGCATCATTTATTGTAGTTGAGGTCTTTGATGTTGGAACAAAACAATTTTTAAAAGAAGGGTAAAGATACAAGTAGACCTTTCACATAATTTGTTAGAAGCATAAAAACAAGGGGAGAATGGTAATTTGAAGTAGATCAGTTGCTTAATGTAATTTAAATATTATAAAAAGTTAGCTCAAGTCTTCGAAAGGTTGTTGGTGGGACTGACACTCACTAGTTATCTGACTCTGAAGAGTTCATTTAGCCTTGTTTGCCTTAGTTTCCTCATCTGTAAAAAGGGATAATATGGAATGACCTCCAGGAAGTGATGCAGATTGAGATGAGCAGAACCAGGAGAACATTGTACACAAAGATTGATACACTGTGGTACAATCGAATGTAATGGACTTCTCCATTAGTGGCAATGCAGTGATCCAGAACAACCCGGAGGGATCTTACTAGAAAGAACACAATCCACATTCAGAGGAAGAACTGTGGGAGCAGAAACACAGAAGAAAAACAACTGCTTGAATACATGGGTCGAGGGGACATGGCTGAGGATGTAGACTCTGAATGAACATCCTAGTGCAAATACCAACAACATGGAAATGGGTTCTGATCAAGAACACAAGTAATACTCAATGGAATTGCGCATCGGCTGCAGGAAGCAGGAGAGGGGAGGGAGGGAAATAAAGTGATTCTTGTAACCAAGGAAGAATGTTCTAAATTGACTAAATAAAATTAAAAATAAAATAAAAGAACAAAAAATAAAAATGAAAAGGGATAATAGCATCTGCTTTGCTGGGTTGTGAAGAACAGGTGAGATATTAATTTTTTAAACTGTTTAGCAGAGTGCCTGGCAATTAGTAAGCACTATATAAATGCTTATTACCTTCCCCTTGTTCTGAAAGTTCTAGGGTGTAGGGATGAGAAAGATGGTATGATGCACATACAGAACTAATGCCTGGTCAAGATGGCGGCCTAGAAGGAGCAGAAGTTCAGATCTATGAATACCCTTCCTAATTGATCACAAACTGAATGCTCCCAGGGGACTGAAAATCAAACTTAAGAGCAAGACAGAGCCAAGGAACCCTCCTGCTGGACTTAATTCAAAAGGTACGCCCCCTGAAAAGCCAGAATCTGAGAACACTTGGGTTTAAGGGGAAGACAGAAGGAAGGTCCCAGGTCCCATTCCCCCTCCCACCCAAAGTTCTGAGATTCCAGCAGCAGTGGGAACTTCTGGGTGGGCAAAGGTGCTGGTCTGGAGGGTGTACCTTGCAAGCAGGGTTATGCCAAGTTCAGAGCATCCTACACAGACAGCGGAGAAGGAGCTAGAGAGGGAGCATAGACCTGATGGCCTGGCCAGAGCTGTGGGAGCTCTAGCCTTCCAGGAAGTTTCGGACTCAGAGCACACCCAACCCAACTAAGCTGAACTTAATCCCATCAAAAGTCTCCAGAACTCAGGGAAGCCCAGGCTCCACACCCATCCTCATTGACTGCTGGACTTTAAGCCAATCAAAAGCCTCCAGAGGACAGGGAAGCTCAAACCCCAACAAACCTCCACCAGAGACTACACCAAGAGATCTCCTGTTAAAGTTCCAAGAGGGGAGACTGACAGAAGCCCCCAAAACCAAAAAAATGAGAGGAGCAAGAGCACAGACAAATATGGGTAGCAAAGAAGGGGTGAATTTGAGCAAACAAGAGAAAAAGAAGAAACTACAATAGACAGTTTCTACTCAGCAAATGGAACAGAGGGGGGAGAGATCAGCAAATGATAAATCAGAAATCCCAGCAAATTGGATACAGGCTGTGGAAAAACTCAAAACACAATTAAGAGAGGCTAAAGACAATTGGGGAAAGAACTTAAAAATTAAGATAAGTCATCTGGAAACAGAGGCACTTGAACTAAAACGAAAAAATAGTGTCTTGAAAGCCAAAATCAACCAGCTGGAAAATGAGGCAAAGGAGATGAAAGATGAGGTAAAGAGGATGAAAGACGATCTTCAAAGAAAATCAGACCTGAATGAAAAGGATGACCAAAAAGCCAGGGATGAAATCCAGTCTTTAAGAACCAGAATACAACAACTGGAATTAAGTGACCTCACAAGGCAGCAGGACACTATAAAACAAAACAAAAAGAATGAAAAAATTAAGGAAAATATGAAGCATCTCATTCACAAAACAAAAGATTTAGAAAATCTTCGAGAAGAGACAATTTAAGAATCATTGGTCTACCAGAAGACCATGACAAAAGAAAAAGCCGGGACATCATCCTACAGGAAATTATTTAGGAAAACTCTCCCAATATCCTAGAACAAGAGGGGAAAGTGGAGATTGAAAGAATCCACAGATCACCTCCTGTATTTAATCCCCAACTGACAACACCCAGGAATGTTATAACCAAATTAAAAAACTATCAGACCAAAGAAAAGATATTACAAGCTCCCAAGAAGAAGCCATTCAGATACCATGGAAACACATTGAGGATAATGCAGGATCTGGCTGCATCCACACTGAAGGACCAAAAGGCATGGAATATGATATTCTGGAAAGCAAGGGAACTAGGTCTATAACCAAGAACCAAATACCCATCAAAACTGACTATATTCTTACAGGGGAAAGTATGGTCATTCAACACAATAGAAGAATTCCAAACATTCATAAAGAAAAGACCAGACCTGAACAGAAAATTTGATGTCCAAGCACAGAACTCAAGAGAATCATCAAAAGATAATTAAAAAAGAGGGGGGAAAGAAAAAAAAACAAAAAAAAATTAAGAGACTCAATAAGTTAAAATGATATGTATCCCTATAAGAAAAGAGGTCATTGGTAACTCTTAAAAACTGTTGCTATCTGTGTGACCCTGGGCAAGTCACTTGACCCCCATTGCCTAGCCCTTACCACTGTTCTGCCTTGGAGCCAATACACAATATTGACTCCAAGACAGAAGGTAAGGGTTTAAAAAAAAAAAACTGTTGCTATCACCTGAACAGTTAGAAGAATTACAATTAGAGGGAACAGTGACAAACTGTATAGGATGAAAGGACAAGACATAAATAGGTGCATGCATAAATACATATACATGTACTGGCTAAGAGACAGAAAGGAGGATCAGTGGATCCTCCTGGGGTAAATGACCTCAGCAAGACAGTCTATGACAAACCCAAAGACCCCAGCTTTGGGGACAAAAATCCACAATTTGATAAAAACTGCTGGGAAAATTGGAAGACAGAGTGGGAGAGATTAGGTTTGGATCAACACCTCACACCCTACAACAAGATAAACTCAGAATGGGTGAATGACCTGAATATAAAGAAGGAAACTATAAATAAATTAGGTGAACACAGAATAGTATACATGTCAGACCTTTGGGAAGGGAAAGATTTTAAAACCAAGCAAGACTTAGAAAGAGTCACAAAATGTAAAATAAATAATTTTGACTACATCAAATTAAAAAGTTTCTGTAGAAATAAAACCAATGTAACTAAAATTAGAAGGATGGCAACAAATTGGGAAACAATCTTCATAACAAAAACCTCTGACTAAGGTCCAATTACTCAAACTCATAAAGAGCTAAACCAATTATACAAAAAATCAAGCCATTCTCCAATTGAAAAATGGGCAAGGGACACAAATAGGCAGTTTTCAGATAAAGAAATCAAAACTATAAGCATATGAAAAAGTGTTCTAAATCTCTTTTAATCAGAGAGATGCAAATCAAAAGAACTCTGAGGTATCACCTCACACCTAGCAGATTGGCTAACATGACAGCAAAGGAAAGTAATGAATGCTGGAGGGGATGTGGCAAAGTCGGACATTCATGCATTGCTGGTGGAGTTGTGAACTGATCCAACCATTCTGGAGGGCAATTTGGAACTATGCCCAAAGGGCGCTAAGAGACTGTCTGCCCTTTGATCCAGCTATAGCCCTACTGGGTTTGTACCCCAAAGAGATAATAAGGAAAAAGACTTGTACAAGAATATTCATAGCTGCACTCTTTGTGGTGGCCAAAAATTGGAAAATGAGGGGATGCCCTTCCATTGGAGAATGACTGAACAAATTGTGGTATCTGCTGGTGATGGAATACTATTGTGCTCAAAGGAATAATAAAGTGGAGGAATTCCATGGAGACTGGAACAACCTCCAGGAAGTGATGCAGAGCGAGAGGAGCAGAGCCAGGAGAACATTGTACACAGAGACAAACACACTGTGGTATAATCGAAGGTAATGGACTTCTCCATTAGTGGCAATGCAATGTCCCTGAACAATCTGCAGGGATCTAGGAGAAAAAACACTATCCACAAGCAGAGGACAAACTGTGGGAGTAAAAACTCTGAGGAAGGACAACAGCTTGACTACAGGGGTGGAGGGGATATCATTGAGGAGAGACTCTAAATGAACACCCTAATGCAAAAACCAATAACATGGAAATGAGTTTTGATCAAGGACACACATGATACCCAGTGGAAATGCGCATGGGCTAGGGGAGAGGTTGTGGGGGGAGGGGGGATGGGGAGAAGGGGGGAGGAAAAGAAAATGATCTTTGTTTCCAATGAATAATGTGTGAAAATGACCAAATAAAATAATGTTTAAAAACTAAAAAAACAAACAAAAAAAGAACTAATGCCTCATTTCTCCATAATTTGGTCATTTTCCAATTTGCCTTTCGTATCACTACCATTTTCTCATGGCATTTTTGTTAGCATTGAAGTGTATATATTAGGAGAAAGAAACACTTTGTGGTATTTTCATATTTTTAAGGGAAGATTATAATTTTAAACTCTAAGTTTCTACCTTTTGATCAGAAGCACTTGTTATCCCTAGCAGAGTCACAGGGTTTCTAGTTCCATATGTTGCTCAAGATGGAATATTCCCTAAAGACCTAGCAGCTAAAACTATGTCTGATAAAATGATGCAGTTCATGTTTTTGTTACATTGCTCGCACAAGAAGGTACCAGCTAAAATACATCATATTCATATCATAGCCTTACGGGTTGCTTTGGGATTTTTAAGCTACCTGAATGCAACCTATACAGGCTCCAAACAAAATGGATTATCTGGAAACGGTGTTTCTTGGATTTATAGTTATCTGATTCCATTCTTATATATTGGCAGTCCTCTATGCTTTCCAATATATTCTGCCATGTTATAATTATATTATTATATTTACAATAATAGGTTTTATACCTAATTCATTTCTATTTAACCGTTCATAAAAGAATCTACTTTGTGCATTATGTTATACAACAGAGAGAAGAAAACAGATGGATCAGGTTATTTCAACAAGGCTTAGAGCAGGTTAGACTTCCATGAAGCCTTTCCTGGTCTGCATCCCTATCCTTGAGTTGTCAGCATCCTCACCTCAAATTGCCTCGTGCCTCATAGAAAGTCAGTTACTTGAGGGCAAGGGTTGTTGTATTTGTTTTCGTCTATCTCCTTTTTCTCCTTGCACTGTCACAATCTGTAACCACCCACACCCCTTGCCTGGTCTATTGCTGCTGCTCCTTGCAGTTTTTCTTTTAATCATCTTCACACAGCTGCCAACAAACCAATCATCTCCCTAATAGATAGATTAGATAACAATATTATTAATTAGATAATATTAAAATATTAATATTTTTTAAATATTAAAATTAGATAATAATAGATAACAATGAGGGAGTATGTTTCATGGTTAATTGATAACTAGAAGATCAGGCAGTTATCTTATTTCTTCTGTCTACCGTCCTCCCTCTATGCCTCCCTTCCTCCCATTTCTTCCCTCTCTCCCAGCCTCCCTCTTCAGCCTCTTCAGCTTCTTTCCCCTTTGTCTTCTTCTTCTGCCTACTAAATCACTCAGGATGAGTTGGTGGTGTCTCAAATGAAAACACTTTATCCTCTTAAGTAAGGGTTTATTTGGGGAAGACAGGAAAAGATGGAGGATGGAGGGAAGAGGCTGAAGGATTTCCCTAGACTACAGCTTGGCCTCCAGTTGGAGGATATGGGGATAGAGCTCAGCTTGAGAGGAATGATGGACAGTCAGTCTGGCTTTCAGTCACGGTCACCAACAGAGCAAGCCAAAGGGATTATCCAAGTCCAAGAGATCAATGAGCTCCTCCTTCCTTGGTATATGACAGCCAGCAGCAGACAGGTCCAGAGTTCCTTCAACTGTCTCCTGGTAACATTCCAAATGGAACCTTCATTTGATTGACAGTCAGGTCACCACTTGGCCACTGCTTCTTGTCTTGCTGCATGCCTTTCCCAATTCCTCTTTCACATAGATAGGTTTAATACTGCTCACAAGCCAGGATCTCTTCATTGCATCTAGGATAAAGCACAACCTCCTTATCCTGACATTCAAGACTCTCCAGAATTTGGCACCAATCTACCTTTCCAGTCTTCTTTTCTCATTGCTTCCCTTTATGCAATGTGTACAGGTTCCAGACAAAACAGGCTCTAGGGAAATGGTGTTGCTTGAACTTACGGATTTCATTCTTCTATACTGGCAGTCCTCCATGCCTTCCAATATATTATCTGTGAAATCCTCCTTGTCACTCAAGCTTAGGTGTTCCTCACCCATGAAATCTCTCCCGATCCTCCTCACTAAGCAGAAGATGTTGTTTTGTTCCTCATAGCTCATATTTATCTAGACCTATTTTTTGTCCTCATTACAGCCAAATCTATGACATTTGCAAAGCTATCTTATCCCCTGCTCCCCACTAGGATATAAAGCCTTTAAGAACTGGGGTCATGATTTTTACCTTCATGTCCCTAATGCTTAGTATAATACAGTGCACATTTAAGAATGTCATTCTTTTTTAAATTTAATTAGTTAATTTAGAATATTTTTCCATGGCCACATGATTCAGGTTCTTTTACTCCCTCCTTCCCTCCTCCTGGAGCCAATGAGCAATTCCACTGGGTTATACATGTATCATTTATCGAAAGCTATTTCCGTATTATTTGTAATAGAGTGATCATTCAAAGTCAACATCCCCAATTATATCCCCATTGAATCATGTGATCAGTCATATGTTTTTCTTCTGCATTTCTACTCCCACAGTTCTTTCTCTGGGTGTGGATAGCATTTTTTTTTCTCATAAATCCCTCAGAATTGTCCTGGATCATTGCATCTATTACAATTAATTTTGCCACAATGTATTAGTCTCTGTGTACAATGTTCTCCTGGTTCTGCTCCTTTTGCTCTGCATCAATTCCTGGAGGACTTTCCAAAGAATGTCATTCTAAAATATTTGAATAAGTTCCTTCTATGTCTTGAATGTGAAGATCTTTATCAGAGGAACTTTTTACAACAGATTCTTTTCCACTTACCTGTTTTTCTTCTCATTTAAACTGCTTTGCTTTTGTTTGTGCAAAACTTTTATAAAATCAAAAATGTTTATTTTATCTTCTGTAATACTCTCTATCCTTTATTTGGTCATAAACTCTTCTCTTAAGCAGGGATATGAAAGCCCATTTCTTCCTTGTTTTTCTTACATGTTTATAATCTTTACCTTTTATGTCCAGGTTGTATCCATTTGGATCTTTAAACAGCATGAAATGTTGATTTATACCTAGTTTCTGTCATAACACTTTGTAGTTTTCTCAGAAATTTTTATCAAGTAATTATTGTTATTATGATTAAATCTTTAGTGACTCCAGTAGCTAGCATTTTTGGATTTTTTGAAAATGGTGCTATTGGGTTTATTTGCTTCTATACATATTCTAGACCTAATCCATTCCAATGATTGACCTCTCTATTTTTTTCTTATCCAATATCAAGTTGTTTCAATGGTCAAATAATTTGGGCAGTATTTTTTTATTAATTTTTATTAATTTTTATTATCATTATGACCAAGCACAAATAATTAATATTTCTCCAGTTATTGAATTCTGTCTTTATTTCTGTAAAGAGCATTTTGTAGTTGGATTTACATAATTCCTATATATGTTTTGGTAGGTAGGCTCTCAAATATTTTATACATTCTATAGTTATTTTGAATGTAATTTTTCTTTTTCTTTCTTATGGATTTTGTTGGAAAAAATCTATAGTTTCTGGGGATTTATTTTATGTGAAAAGGTTTTGTTTAAAAATTTACAACAATATTCATGACAAATTGGCCTACATTTTACTTTAATCTTATTAATTTAGATATCAAGATCATATTTGCATTATAGCAGACATTTTTTATTCCTTTTCCTATTTTTGGAAATATTTTTTATAATATTAGAATTAATTGTTCCCTAATGTTTGGTATCAACTTAAAAACCCATATAGACAGAACACTATCTCTTGATTCAGAGTATTTTTACTGATTCTCCCTCAAATCTGATATTTTCTCCTTCCTTGTCTTTGCCTCTCCTTATTTTCCAGGCTTCCTTCAAATCTTACTCAAAGTCTTCTACAGAAGACTTTTTCAGTCTCCCCTAATGCCTCCCTTCTGTTGATGATCATCCTGTATATATTTTGTTTGTACATAATTGTTTGCATGTGATCTTCCCAATCAGGCTCTGAGCTCTTTCATATCCCCAATGCTTACCAGTCCCTGGTACCTCATAGATGATTTAAAATTATTTGCTGACTGACTTGACTTTTAATTCATGCTTTGACACTTAGCATCTGTGCAACTATGTCCATATCATGCACCTTTTCTGAACTCATTTCCTATCATATTGACACGATTTTATTGGAAAAGAAAATGGCAACTACTCCAGCATCCTTGCCAAGAAAACCCCAAATGGGATTACAGAGTCAGACATGACTGAAAGTGACTGAAATGAATGAAAAAATTATAAGGATGGTTGTGAAGAGTGAAATCTGTAAACATTCGTGTTATATAAATATACCTGTGAATTCCTTGTATTATTACGCACTATGGCTAATGGTTAGTTTGGGATCGAACTTCTTTCTCAAAGGGAATGGATGCTGGAGAAACCATAGGGGTGAGTATCCTGCATCCCAATTTCCACATAACTATTTACAGTCAGATTAGCTTTTACATAGAAATATTTACTTGAAAAGATATATTCAAAATATACAAATAACTCCACCATGTGGAAGGCACAATTACTTTGCCCTCACCCTTTGCAATACTTCAGTCTCTATGGAATATGAGAGGGAAAAAAGTTCTTAACTTCTTGGTTTTTATCAAGTACAATCCCACTTCCAAGTACCACACTTCCTTTGGGTTGGAGTGCCATGAGTTAGAGTCACAAAGTGATGAGATTGAAGCCGTTTGTCCCAGGAATGAAGATTCAGACTTTGACCTAAGGCAGAAAATGTAGCTTTATTGGGTGGGCTCCATATTGGGTGGGTCTGGTCAGGGCAATGGAATGGCAATTGCGGGGTTCAAGGTTTTTAGATTTGTTGAAGGTGTCCTTACATTCTTGGGAATCTCCACCTTTTTTTCAGAATTTTCCTTCCCTGGGTATTTGGGGGCATTCCAGGCTAAAACCTCCTGGAAAATGGGTGTTGATGAGGCGGTTATCCTTTGAGGTGGAGGGGTGTTTTAAGGGTCAACACATCATACAGTGAGCTTAGGACACAAAAACAAAGAAAGGGGACCTGGGCAGGCTTGGAGAATTTTCCTTGACTGTGTAAAAATAGAGATTTTTAACTCCAGACTTCAATTCCCAGAAGTCCTTGGTGTTTCCCAGAATTCTTTATAATCTCACCTGAGCCCCCAGTTGGCGAGATCACAATTGGTATTTAACTGGCAGCAACGTTTCCCTCTCTCTTCAATTGCAATGATGTAGGAAGTTAGTGGTAAGCTAAGTGTGGGGGTTTTGAATGGGCTCATCAGCCAGGGGCACGTGGTTTTTATTTATATCTTCTTTATTCCTCAATTTCTAATAATCCTTCATAAACTTCATAAAATATAATCTTTTTATTATTAGAGAGATCATTCAATATGGTGCTCATGTGGTATGTTCTCTCCTGTGTCCTTCTTAAATCACATGTAAACCTTTATCTCAGGTACTCTCCTCTGCAAGTTTGGAATGTTTGGCAATGTTTTATCAGCTAGGCGGAAGGCACAGAGAAAGCGCAGCGTAGTGTGCCTCATGGATGGGAAGCCCTGGATCCGTGTCTACTTTTCCTCATCCTTTCTTGCTCTATTTGCTAACTGGTGAAAAGCACGCCCAGGGTCTCATCTCCATCACTGCTCATCCCCATCGCAGGCACCTTAACCTTTCAGGACTTTCACACTGAACTGACTGACATCTGGATTCCAAGGCCACCATGGCTCAAACTCCTGGTCTGGTGAGAATCATCTGAAGCCCCATCATGTAGAGGTGATGAAGAGCACGGAACAGAAGCAAACATCCCCAGACCCATTGCTCAGAGGGCTGTGAGAGACAACAAGAGGAAGAGGTCCTTCTCCTTTCATCAGCACAGTTCATGGTCTGTCAATGTGGGTCCTTTGTCCAGGTATCTCAGCACGGACACAAGAGACAGGGAGGTCTTCAGACTCTAGAGAATGGGAGCACTGCGGAGAGAAGCTGTATACCCAGGCAAAAGGATACCCCCAGACCTGTCCTGGGGCATGGCTATGGGGACAAATGCCAACTAGTATTTTTATCTTTCCCCTTCCCACTTCTGGGTCATAGATTTAGGGAAGACAGAGAAGGGGATTTGAGCCTAGGGGTGATGTTCCTGGGTAAGGAGGCCCTGGCTTATGTATAGATAAAGGAGGAAGTTCAGAAACCAGAAGGTACAGCTGCAGCTTTGGAATGGCTCATAACTCAGATGATGCATAATTTCACTTCCAATATCTAGCCCAGTCTGCACAGGAATAACGACCATGGGAATCCCAGACCAAAGAGGAACCCACAATTCTGCTGCTCTAAATCAAGAGATCTTCCATCAGCTGATGGGGCAGAGTCCAGTAATAGTCTGCTCTTGCCCAAACACAAACCTGGGTCAGGAATATGCAGAGCTAGACTAGATGGGTAGCAATCAGACTTTGCCCAACATCAGACCATTTGGGAAGCACTGAAAGCTTGAAGGTTCTCAGCCTGTCCCCAAGTTCTTATCATTTAATACTCCAAGGAAGCAGAAATTGGACCAGCCCAGACTTTCCTTTCAGAAGTGTGGCAGACCCCAACCTTAACATGAAGTCTATAGTCAGGAGGTAGGCCAGAAGAATGGGCAAACAAGAAAAGAACCTCATCAGAATGAACTAGTATATGGCGTTAGAGATGCTCAAGACAAAAACACAGAAAAGAATGACTCTAAAATGTCTACAAACAGTGCCTCAGGAGGAACTTACCCAGGATACAAACTCAACTAGAATTCTTAGAAGAAATGATACAAGAGGTTTTTGGTTTTTAGTAAATGGAATGAGAGCTCTTGAAAAAATTGGAAAAGAAATGAGAGCCATGTAAGAAATAATTGGAAAGGGGGCTTGATATGAAGTGCAAAACCTTGCAAAATCAAATTCTCTGAAGTTTTGAATAGACCAAGTAGAAACAAATGACTCCATGAGGCAACAAGAAATATTATAGTGAAAAGGTTGAAAAGTCAGAAGTAAAAATATCTCATAGCAAAACAAGTGATCAAGGGAAAAAAAAAAACCTGTTGATATTCCATTACCAAAAAAAACCATGACATTTCTACTTCCTCCCCCAAAAGCCTAGGTATCATATTTTGAGAAATGCTCAACTCAGGACTCAGTTGATAGAGAATCAGGACTGAAGACAGGAGGTCCTGGATTCAAATTTTATCTCAGACACTTCCTAATTGTGTGATCCTGGACAAGTCATTTAAACCCAATTGCTTAGCCCTAACTATTCTGCCTTGGAGCTTATATGGTAAAGTAAGGGTTAAAAAAATCCCCAAACTTTCAGATCTCTTAAAACTGAAAAGCAAAGAGGAAATATAAAGAATTCAATAGTCCTAAAAGCAATCCCCATGATGAAAACTCCCAGTAATATCAGTAAAATCCAGAACTTCCAGGTTAACGAACCAAATATGACAGAAAGAAGTCAGAAAGAAGAAATTCAAATACCAAGAAGCCGCAATCATGATTTAGCAGCCCCCATGATCAAGGAGCAGAGCACTTGGATTAATATTTCAGAAGGCAAAAGAGATGGTCTTCTGGCCAAAAATGGCATAACTAGAAAAAATGAGTATAAATACTGCAGCAGAAGAAATGGATCTTTACTGACACAGATGTCCAATCGTTTCTGATGGAAAAACAACAACAGAGTTTGAAGGAACTTTGAGGCTCAAAGAGAAGACTGAAGAGAAACATAAAAAGGTAAATATGAATAAACAAGGAAAAAAAGACTAAATATGGATAAACTACTGATATTCAAATATTGTCTCCTCTCATCCCTATCATCATCTTAGTTCACAGTCTAATTCGACGAGGACTGCATCAGTTCATATTTCTGTGTTTCTCTTCATTTATTACACACATCATTTCTTACAGGACAATCATATTCCATCACATTCCTGTGCCACAATTTGTTTAGCCACGCCATCATCAATGTGTCTACTTTGTTCCTAATTCTTTGCAATCACAGAAAAATGTTGCTTTAACTCTTTGGGGTACACGGTAACTTGTTAATGACCTCCTTGTGGTACGAGCCCAGGGACAGAACCTCTTTTCAAAGGACATAGAAATTCCGCCATTTTATTTGCCCAATCCCAAATTGCTTTTCAGAATGATTGTGTCATTTCCCAATTCCACCAACAGCGTATTAGTGTGCCTGTCATTTCACAAGTCTTCCAGTACTGACTTGCCATTTTCAGCGTGTGAGGTCAAACATCACGCTTGTTTTGATTTGCATTTCTCTTATTAGTGATGTGTAGGTGAATACTTGGCAGCTCTTCTTTTGGAAATTTTGATCTCTTTTAACCACTTGACTGGAGAATGGCCATTCCATTTCACTGAATCTCGATGTCTTGTGTGCTTTGGTAGGTTAACCCTCAAGTGTTCACACACACACACACACACACACACACACACACACACGGATGGATGGATGGATGGATGGATGGATGGATGGATGGATGGATGGATGGATGGATGAATGGATGGATGGATGGATGGATGAATGGATGGATGGATGAATGGATGGATGGATGGATGGATGGATCTCTTCCACGTCAAGACTTTCCCCACCACAGTTTTGATATGTCATAGGGCGGTGTAAAAAATTAAATGGGAATTTTAGGGGAGTTTTATGGAAGCCGAAGAGAACCTGTAAAGGTCAGCAGATGACACAGAAAGTTTAGAAACTCAGAAATGCCTAAAATAGAGGCAGCATCTGTGAATCAAGGGGCAGCCAGGGAATTCCCTGAAACCCTGAAAGAAACTGATTGAAGAGAAAGACTACAAACTGCAACAGATATCCAATGCTGATGAAACTGTGGCATATTGGGAAAATGCCTCAGAGGACATACATCAGAGCCAAAGAAAAGTGAGCCTCAGGTTTGAAAGCTGCCAGGGATGGGGTAGGTATTGTAAACACTGCATAAGAGAAAAAGAAAAACATTCAGACATCTTCTCTGGAACACAGGGAAGGCCAGAAATTTGAAGACAGATGTTCTAGATCATGGTGGGGAAGAACCCCTCCATGTGGAAGGAATTCCTGTATTTGTAGTTATTTGGAGTGTTGTTCTTGGCTGCTGCATATGTTTGCCCCCTCCTTTATGTCTAATTTTTGGAGTGTTTGAGAAGCAAACACAATTTTCAAGTCTGGTTTTCTTTCTGAAACTGTTTCAGACAAGGGTTTATCATCGAACAGCTATCTGACCACTTAGGAGTAAGCTCATATGTCCAAGGTCGGTCACCTCGGGTTGTATCCTGAACTCCATTGTTCTCCAGAACTCATGTTTCCATTTCTATGTTTTCTAGCAGGTGCAGAATAGTCTTGTGTGCTTTGAATTTCCTTTTCTTAAAATTGGAAAATCTTTTTCCAGATCACTTCACGGATTTTTTGTTGTTGTTGTTCTGAAAGGCTTTGTTACATTTAGCCTCTATCTGTTTTGGAGTTTGTAGCCTTGGGTTTGTTTTTGTGTGTTTTTCCCTTTCTGGAGACAATCTGTGAATGCGTCCGTGTAGATTCCCTTTATTGTGTTCAGAGTTCTGAACCGCTGTCTTGCATCATTCCCCGCGCTCTGAGGCTCAGGGTTGCTTTTTGTGGGGGTCCCGTTGTGTTTTTCTGAGAGACCTCTGATCCTTGAGTTGTCGCAGCACATCTTGTCTTCAGGATCAGTATGTTTTTTGTTTGGAGGGTGAGAATATTTTCTTTTAATGTCAGGTTTCACCAGCTTGGGGCTCAACCCCATGTGATTTTCAGAGGAACAGAGGGGGATGTTTAGCTCTGTCCTTTGGGGTGAGAGAATCTGCAGCCTCCTCTTGGTCTTCCCTCTATTCCTCAATTCTCTGGTACCACATTAGTTTCACAGAGCTAATTTCTGTGGCTTGGATCTCGGAACTTGAACTCAAGCTCATACATGCCCCCTTTCCTCTATTCTTTTACTTTCCTGAAGAGGTGTTTTGTAGCAGAGAACAATGCTACCAATGGGTTGTCTGTCTGTCTGTCTGTCTGTCTGTCTGTCTCAGACTGAGCAAATTCTCCTGGCCTGGATCTGGAGTCTCCACGACCCTGTGAAGAAGCGGGAGGCTTCCAGGGTTCTGTTGCAATCCCGAACCTGCGTTGGATCCTGGGTTTGGCTAGTGAAGCTTTACGACTGACTATTGGGTGGTGGTGAGGTGAGTGCTGAGTGCCTTCGGGGCAGACGTCAGTTAATCATTTTCCCTACTCTGGGATTTCAGGTGTTCTAGACCACCAAGACAGCTGAAGTTGCTTTATCATTCACTGACAAATAATCTTGCATGGCTGTGGGTTTCAGAGAAAACCGTCCCCCATCTTGCTGGAAGTCTAGTGCCTTCCCTGTGAGGATGGCCATTGCTGGAGGTCATCTTTTTCATCTTCTCTAAGAAGCAATGGAGTCGCAGGATGTGTCTACGGTGGGGCAGCCGACACCGATCAATTGGGAAGACCAGGAGCCCTTGAGCTCAAAGGTTTCTGCTAATTCCAGAAGGGTCCCTTTTTGAGGACCAATATTTAGTGAGCCATCCCGAGGCAAGAGAGGTGAGTCAGAAGGTAGCGAAGGACTTTAGTCCTCACTCGTTCTTTCATTGCCCACGAGGAGAGAGGAAGAACCGTGCTAAGAGTTGTGCTGCTTTATGTGGAGAGGTGGACGCCCAGGCTGTTGTTGAGGAGGAGCACCTATATGCTGAAAGACTGAATTGTCACTTTTATCTTCTCTTTCTCTTGTGCTTCTTTCCGCCCCCTCCATCCCTTCCTCAGTGGCCTTGCCCAGCACCACTTGAGGCAGAGAAAAAGCGAGGAGAGGGGCACGACTACCCAAGGTATCATGGCAATTCCTGCTGCTTATGGAAAGCGACTTTCTTAACTAGCTTGGCAGGTTGCCATGGTGACAGGAGGGGGTGGAAGAAGCATTTTCCTGCCCTTTTAACTTGAGATGCTTTGGGTTTTTCCTCTTCAAAATGTCTATAGTTGAGGATGGTTATAATTGCATTCTGTGATCCACAGTGCTCTATGTGGAACATTAATAGCAACTTAAACCTCTTTTGGGGCTCCCCCAAATTTTAAAGCTCCAACAGTTTGATTTTAGGGCTGAAGTTCAAGCTGGCTCTCCCCAAAGCTATGTGGTTCCTCCCTTCTTTTATCTACATGTAAAAACTGGTAGGGTGGGGACCTGCTCCATGTTTATCTGCAAATAAGGACTTGATTAAGTCATGGAGTTGACCCAGCAGGCGCCATGTTGGGAGGAAGTGTTCATTGGGTACATGTGCAAGCATGGCTGGAAGCAAGAGGTCCAAATGGGAGGGCGCCTTGGCGTCCAGAAGACCAGCCACTTCCTGGAAGGAAGTCTTGAGTTCATTTCCTTCATGGCTGCTGTCCAGTGAAAAACCCAAGGGATGCTTGAAAAGAAGCTCCGTGGCCAGGGCTACAGGAAGTCCCCCTTTTTTGGACGGGCCCAACTCTGCCGCCCGGTTGTCCTTTGGCGGGTGCTTCCATCTCCTCTCCGGCTTTCTCTCCTGGGGTGGATGCAGCTGCTTGAGCTTGGCAGGTCTCTGCTAGCTGTTCATACTTTCCCCCTCCGTGGCCTCTGTTCAGACTGCAGAGAGCCCGTGGCTAGTTAGATTGTAGTCCGGGGCCCATTTGAATAAACGGATGTTCTTCACCGAAAAGCGTCCTCCGGATCAGTCAGTCATAATGCGGATTGATTGCGTTTGAAATCACAAGCTCGAATGGCTGGCAGCGGCCGCCTCGGGCTTGACTCACGATATTGAGCCTCCGTAGAGAGGCAGAGGCTATTTGCCCCCATGGTCTCACGGCTGAATTCATTTAACGGCTCAGAGAGGGTGTTTGGAAGACAGGGAGCCCCGAATGATGGAACAGAAAGAAAGGCGTCCCTGGGTCCTCGTCGGGCCCTTTTCATGGAACTCAGACGAAATTCTCCTCCAGCCCAGGAGACTGGCTCAGTGCATCTTGGAGGAGCTACATGAGGAGAAAGAATGCCGCGATTCTTATTCATTGAGCTCGCGAGTCTGCGCTGACAAGACAAGGAGAGTGAAAAAAATCCTTGCCTATTTAACAATGAGAAACAAAATAAAATAAGAATGATGATGATATAGCCAGGTTAAAAAAATAAAATGTTGTAATGGTTTCACAGCACCTTAATACGTTGTCTCATTTGGTCTTTACAACAACTCCATGAGTCAGATGCTATTATTATGCCCATTTTATAGAAGAGGAAATTAAACCCAAGAGAAGGTAAGTGACTTGCCCAAGGTCACACAGTTAATACCTGTGTAGGGCACCATTTGAACTCAGGTCTTCCAGGACTCTCTATCCAAAGGCCAATTTACTTTGTTACCTACTTGATTCTAATCGTTATCTGTAAAGAACTCCCATGAATGCAGAAAACAGACGTGCAAAGAGCAATTTTAATGAAGGCAGGGGGTAAATAGGGCACAGAGGGAGGGCATGCCCTCTGGCCCAGAGGTTTGTCTGGCAAATGGGGTGAACTTTGATGAAATTAGGGCCATAAAAGAAGATAGAGGATGAGGGCAGGTGGTTAGAGAGCCTCAGGCTTACCTTACTACTACCACCTGCTTTGCATCATTTCTACCATTGTGGGTAGTCTTACTACCAGGGGCAATCTAACAGAATTTGGTGGCTTCGCCCTCCCTCCGTAACAAGACCAGGCAGGCAAGCCTCCCCCTCGCAGAGGCGCCCCAAACTTGTTCCAGGCTCATCGAATCTTCAGCCTCACATGTTTCTGCCTTGCTTTTGGTCCGTCTCTGTCCATTGACTGTCCACCCCAGCTACACATTCTCGTTGGATTTCTTCCTTTTTTGCTGCATGTAGACTGCATGAATGGGTGGAACTATGCCCAGAGCAGGAGTCCTTCCCATGGAGGAAGCGAGTGGTGACATGAAGAGCCTGCAGATCCTTACAAGTCATGAAGGGTAAACACGGAGATTTTGAACCCCAGACTTCAGTCCCCAGAAGCCCTCGGGATTTCCCAGAATTCCCTATAATCTCACCTGAGTCTCCACCTGGGTGAGATCACAATGAATATTGAACTGGCAGTGATGCCTACCGCACTCTTCTCCTCCATTGCAACGATGTAGGAAGTTAGTGGCAACCTAAGCGCGCGGGGACTTTGAATGGGCTCCCCAGCCCTGGGCACGTGGTTTTTATTTGTATCTTCTTTAGTCCCTGATTTCTAATCATCCTTACTAAGCCTCAAAAAACATCGTATTTTTATTACTAGAGATAAAATTAATTTTACGGGGGGCAGTTTAGAATATTAGCAAATTGCTGACATCCACGGCTGGCAGAACTTTTCTTTTTGGTGGGGAAGACGAGAAAGCATGATTCTTTTCAGGTTATTAATGAATGAATGAATGAATGACACTCATCAGGTTAAGTAATGGACTCCCAAAGGTTACATTTCAAAAGCTGTGAGATTTTAAAAACATGACAAGAGATAGAAGAGAAATTTTCCTATTTTTTGGCAAAGAAATCCTCACTTAAGCTTCAGTAAGCCCCAAATAATTAAAACCATGACCCTTTATCTGGTCATTCTTAGTCCGGTCTCCTTGAGGGAGTCTAGTACATTCTTAAACTGGCCATCTTGTCACTGAATTATATCTTATTCTGGACACCCAATTAGAGCACCATTAGAAGCAATTTCATTCTTGAATGCCTTCACTAGTTTCTTTTTCTTCTACGCACTGGCAATCTTCTGGGCTGTAGTAGGGGCCTTCTTGCCATTTTTGCTCATTTTTTCTTTAAATAAAATACTCCATCCCAGTAGGAAGCCATTTATCATCTTTATTTGCATCAGTAGAGGGATCAAAAGAGTGAGGGTCCTAGATAATGGACAGGATTCCTTTGTATAGAAGGCAAGAGCAGAAGAACTGGTAGGGATGGGGTGGCGAAGTTGTGTGGTGTGGGATAACAGAGTACTAAAAAATGATGGGAGTTTTAAGGGGGAAACTACTGGGTCTTCTGGAGAATTTCAGTGACTCGGGTCTCGGAAAGCTTATAGAAGTTGGAAACTAAGTTAAACATTTGGAGACTCTAGATGGAGATTTACCCCGGTCTAAAAAAACAAAAAACAAAAAAAGCCCTCATCTTCCATCTTAGAATGAATACTGTAGACTGGTTCCAAGAAAGAAGTACAGCAAGAAGTAGGCAATGGGGGATAAGTGACTTGCCCAGCCAGGGTCACACAGCTAGGAAGTATTTAAGGCCAGATTTGAACCCAGGACCTCCTATCTTTAGGCCTGGCTCTTAATCCACTGAGCTGCCAAACTGTCCCTCCCTTGTCCCTTTTTAAGTGGTTAAAATGAGGAGTTCTATATTTATGACTCCATAAAGATGAATTTCTTCCATTACCAGTTCCCTGTAGAAGACAGTAAAGGATGAGGTGAAATTTAAAGAGATAATCTTGGTGCATTGTATTAATACTTATTTCCACACACCCCAAATTCCCCATTCCTTAACTCTGACCCACTTTGGGCATAATTAGATCCATATATTTAGTCTATCATACAGTAAAAAAGGGAAATATCTTTTGAGTTTGAAGTCTGGGTAGACAGAGTTATAGAGACTGGAAGAGATACAGTAAGATCTGAGGAAGCAGTCATTATCAAACCACAAGTGTGATGTGTCTCTAGAGCAAAAGGCTCTATGTAAGAGTTTAAATTTAGGTTTCATGCTAAATATGATAGTTATAACATAATATTGTGGTCACTGAATTTAAAATATTATAGCTTAAGTCAAAATGACTTTTAGTAGCTTTACTTACAAAGAGGTGGAAAGAGTGAAAATGGAAAAATGTAGCTAAAGAGACAGATTTTAACAAGCCTACTAGCCTTCTCCATCCAGTGAAGTGAGGCTCAGCCCTGCAGGGGTTTCCCCATGTCCCTTGTCCCCACGTGGATTTCCCAGTAATCCTCAACCAGAAATCCTGGTGGTGTTTTCAGCCAGGGTTCCACCAACGCAGCCTCCTTCACAGCCAAGGTAGGATCTCAGCCACTCACCCAGCCAGCCAACACAGGAAATAGGGAAAAGGTCTCCTTCAAGTCAAGGCAGGGATCTCCGGAACCAATCTCTCCAAATGCCAGGAAGGGAATGAAGGTTAGACCATGTTGGTCTCTTTTTATACCCCCTTTTCCCACATCACTTCTTTCCATAATTTCACCCTTTACAGACAGCTCCTGATGATCATTCCTTGTATTTGAGACACGGAAGCTGTGTCTGCGTGCACAACCCATCCTTAGTTTCAGCTCCTGCCTTGATGTGGTTCATTCTCCCTACCTCTGAAACTTCCATTTGCCTTCACTAAAATGGAGAAGAAAAAGTAAAAAGGCCAAAGACCAAGGCTTTTTCTCTCTTGGATTATATGGCCTCACAGGGGAAGAAGGCTCTCAGGCTCTTTCATTTACTTCATGGTCTCTCCCTGGATAACGTGAATTAAAAAGTCACCAAGCTCCCCTAGATGCAAATGAATGAAAGAGGAAGTGTTCCATGCTGACAGACCCTTTCGAATGCCTCCAAAGCTAATTAAAGAGCCTTCCCTCCTCTACATGGACCAGATCCTAGCTAACTAGGACCAGTGATGGAATGACTATGCATGCTCCATTGCATACATTTCTCTTAAACACCAAAATAATTCTCCTGGAAGTAAACTCCCTTAGTGTTCTTCATATGGAGAGGCTGAATCAGAGGAGCACGCTGATAGGATCTGTGTTTCAGCCAGAATCCTATTACATTTACACTCAAAAGGAGATTGCCATTTGGTTCAAAAGAAACAGATGCCCAAGAAACCATGTTTGAAAATAAATGACAGTTTCAGGTCTTTATTTACTTCCAAAATTTTAAGCTAAAAGATCAAGTTTTTAGAAAAATTGGCATTCAGATATTATTAACATAGCTTGGCAACCCGTTAGACATGCTCAACTATGAGCCATCAAGTTGAAGAAGCAATCATGAAACCCGAATCCTATTGTAGCCAGCAATTGATACGATTTGGAGGCATTCGAGAAGAAACGCTTACATTGAATCATTATCCCCAGAAAGTTGAAATTCACCTTTTTTCAAAGTTAAAAAAACAAACAAAAAACAGTTGCAAAGAATTGCTTTGAGCAGCCCCAAATATTTGTTCAGAACTGAAGGGGACTCCAGTTCAACCAAAGAGAGTAAAATTATGTTTTGTTATCCACCAAGAATCACTCAAAAATATCTCAGTCCCAAGAGAAGACCAATCAGTGATGAGAAAGAAATAACCCCTTAAGTAAACCCATTTTATCCCATAATATCCCAGTTGTTGGAACTAAGTATCTGACAGAGAACTGGGATAGACAGAATAAACCATCTATGACCTCAGAACTAGGATTAAAATTCTAATAATCAGTCATCCAAAAATATTTACTGCATAGGCATAGAAGAGTTACTACATGCAAATTATAGATTTAGTTGTTTATGTACTGCATAAACATTATTTGTCACGAAATAGAAAATATTAACTTATAACAAAGCTGTTAAATATGTTATGTGAAATATGTAATACGCTATTGTTATATCATTTTCACGTTATTCCATGCTGATCTTATTCTTAAATCATTTGCCTGGAATCCAAAATTTTCAATTGGGGAGGATAGAGGGAAGATGCCTTTTTTCTTATGCAAACAAGGAGCATTTTGTGAGTAATACTGGTAGGTAAAGTTTTTTTTTTTTTTAATCTCTGGAAATTCTAGGCTTAAGAGTATCTTTTTTTCTTTTCTTTTATCTTCTTTTTTTTCCCCTGAAAGAATGTACCACGACATTAGCAACCCAGAAAACAAGCATCCCAAGTGGAGCAGGTAATGGAGAAGCTCCCTGTGCACCAGTTAATAATTGTTGCATTGGTTTTTCCCAAGGAAAACAAAGGACTTCAGCATCAACAGGGAGTTACCCTGAACACGTGTATTTGCTGCACATATGCTATGCCTCCCTATTCCTGTATTTGCTTAAAGGCATAGAGATGGACAACTACATGATGTATGTGCCGAAGAGAGAGAATAGTTTATCTGTCCTGTAGAAGTGGGGAAGTGAGACAGGTCAAAAAGGCTAAATAGAAGACTTATATTTGGACATTGAAATAATAGAGGACCATTGAATTGTAATGAGTAGAGGAGTGATGTAGTAACATGTGCGTTATAGAAAATTGCACTGGTATTTGGGATAGAAGGTTATAAACCAGAGAGACTTGAAGAATTAGCGTGCTTGACACAAATCAGGGAAAAATAAAGAGGAGTAGATTTGGGGGGAAGCAATGAGTTCTCTTTTAGACATGCAGAACTTGAGATGTCTAGGAAATCCAGTCTGAATGTCCCACAGGCAGTTCATGACTCAGGCTTGATGTTCAGGGGTAAGTTTAGAGTTGGATATATACATCTGCATAGAGATGATGATTAAGTTATGGGAACTGAGTGAAAAAGCACAGAGAGAAAAGAGAAGAGAGCTCAGAACAGAACCTTGGTGTTAAGGGGAGAATTTGTAACCCCATGGCTAGAAGGAGAATTATTTTAAATATTCATTTTTTAAAGCTGTTGAGTTCCAAATTCTCTCCTTCCATCTCACCCTTTCCCACCCATTGTGAAAGTAGGAAATGAAATATCAATCATACATATATTTCCATATTGGTCCTTGATTTGATTCCAGCACATAACACACTCCCCTTTCCTCTCCTGCTTCCCTTTCCTTGTCTTTCATGTACCCTCCTATGTTGTAGTCCCATTAAAAAAGTTATTTCACTATAAGCAAGGTTTTGCCCCAAATACCCCCCAGTCTGCCTCTGTTAACACTACCAGATTTCTATTTTCACCCCGTTTTCTTGTTTACGTTTAGAAATAAGCCTATTACTGGTCTCTTTACTATCACTCTGTTGCTGTTGCTCTCTTTGTTCATTAAATTTATTCACTCTTCCGGCATTTCTGGCTTTTTTTTTTTGGAGTATTTGAGAAGCAAATAACCTCTTCATATCTGGTTTTCTTTCTAAAAATGTTTCAAACACTTCATCATTACGAAATCTTTTCCCATTCATGGTTAAGTTCAATTTTGCAGGATAGGTCACTTAGGCTGCATCCTAAGCTTCATTGCTTTTTGGAAAATATTATACCATTCTCTCCTATGTTTCTGGTGGGTGCAGAATAGTCTTGTGGTATTCATTTTCCCCCTCCCAATAGTTGAAGATCTTTTTCCTGATCACTTGCAAAACTTGTTGTTTCTGAAGTGAATTGCCAAATTTAACTACTTCATGTCTTAGAGTTTGCAGCCTCTCCAACCCCCACCCCACTTTTTTTTGGACGTGATCTATGAATTATTCTAATTAGTATCTCATTTTAAAAATATATCTTAAGAAATTCTGGGCCATTCTAGTCTTTCTTTCATTATGGGTAAAGCTTTTTTGCCTTATATATGGTGTTTTTCTTGGGGACCTATGATCATAAGATTGGCTCTGCATCATGTCTTCAGTATCTTTAAGTTTTGATTTCATATTTTCTTTTAATTTTATTGCTTTTTACTTCTCTTTTGCTAGATTGTCCTTCACTTTTGTGTATTCTCAAATTCTACAGAATTTTCTGTCTCAACTGTTGAATTGTTTCCCTCTGTTTTGCAGTATTTATACATAGTTGACTAAATCTTATGGGCATATTTCCTTTTGTTGTTACTTTTTCCTGTTTTATTTGTTTACATTCAAGGTCTTTAAGTTACCTTACACACTAAATCTTTGGTCCTTTCAGTCTTTCTTTTTCCTTTTATTTTCCCCTATCTCTTACTTTCTGATTCCCGAGGATTGATCTCAGTTTCTCAGCTTTTCCTCAGCTTTTGCAATTGAGGGTTCATCAGTTTAAGTCTCTGTTCTAAGGAATATAACTGGCTCCAGCTAGATACTGCTCTCTTTTCTGCTGGCTCAGTGGAGTGCTATAAAGCACTATCAATCCCCCCCCCCCCCAACAACAATACATACAAGGTGGCCTATCCTGATGTCCTATCCTTGACCAAGTCTTGTCTTTTAGTTCTTTAACCCAGTACAGGAAGTCCAGAGCTTTTCAGTGCTGATACTTTAGGAATAGGCTTCCTACCAGACTTGTTACTCTCAAGGGGCTGTGTCTACCCAGCAGTCTGTCCTGGCCCAGAAAAGTTCTAAAGTCTGGTCCCAGAGTCATCACAGGACAGGAAAACAATGAGAAAATGTCTAGTACTCCTTGTAGGTCATATGACCTAGAAATCCTCACAGAAAAGATAAAGGCCAGTATGTATTTGTTAATATTTAACAACTGGCTCTTCAAAAAAATAGCATGGTAATGTATAAGTGCTCAAAAGAAACCTATTTTATGAAAGATGGCTCCAAATCACTAATAATTAGAGAAATATAAATCAATAAGGTTTCAACTAAATTTCTACCTTTTGCAAGAAAACGTGTCCAGTCATTTTTGTTACCATTTATTGTTATATATAATGACTTATATGTAACATAATAATATTAATTCATATAATTTGATAGAAATATGTAAAAAATTACAACATACTTATCCAAGGTCAACTAATTCTCCATTAGCTATGTCCAGTTCTTTCTTTTTTCTTCCTCCCTCTCGCCTCCAGAAGAAAGAAAGTATTCATGCAATTTATATTTCCCTGTTCATTGTGCTGTAAAATAAGTCATATATTGATTACACTAGAGAAAAATCCATGGAGTAAAATAAAGTGAAATAGTACCTTTCAATCTGAATTAAGACTACATTTATTCCTTCACAGTGGTGAATATCCTTTTTCATCATGAATCCCTTGGAGTTGTCCTATATCCTTTTCTTGATAATAATTAAGTCATTCACAGATGATCACGCATTATTGTTGTTAATGTGTAAAGTACTCTCTTGGTCCTGTTCACTTTGAATCACTTCATATGCGGTTTTCCAAGTTGTTGTTGTTGGTGGTGGTGACCATCTTGTTTTCCATTTCTTATGGCACAATAGTATTCCATTGCAATCATATACCACAACTTGTTTGGCCACTTCCCCATTGATGGAGATCCCGTCGATTTCTAGTTCTTTGCTACCACAAAAGGAACTGCTCTAAATATTTTGGAATATATAATTTCTTTTCTTTTTTGTAGTAGCAAAAGATTAGAAACAAGGCGGGTGCCGTGGGATGTACGAGTGTGATGGAATAATGATAAGGAATGACAAATATGAAAAATACAAAGAAGCCCGAGGCGTATGGTATAGGACCAGGAAAACGATAAATAACGTTCACAACTATGGAAATGGAAAACTTAAAACAACCTGAATACTAGGTGACGCAGCATAATGACCTCGGCTAGCCCCAAAGAATTAGAAAATATAACTCCCTTTTTTTGCAGGGCTGGAGAACAAGGGGTACGGTGAAGATTAAAATTCCCCGGAGACTGCGTATTCACCAATAATTATTTATTAAAAGTGAAAAGCGGGCCAGAAAAAGAAGAGGCACATAGCTGCCCCATGCACGCTTTCTTCTCTAGGTAACCCGGACCCACGGCAAAGGTACCACGGAGCCGCCTGGTCTTCCTGGGAAAATGGAGCCGGCCTGGTCCCCGGCAGCCCACGGGATGACCATGAGAGGCAGCCGCCCCCCACGCCCCACCCCCCGCTGCAAAGAGGGAGGCAGCCCTCGTGGCGCGAACTAGACCCAGAGCCGGGGCGAGGCCTGCCCAGACGACCCTCGCTCCGCTCCTGCATGAGAAATACGAGCTTTCCGAGGAGCCCAGCCAAGGGCCACAGCCCGCCTGGAGCCAGCGAGGATGGAGACACACGTGCCCAGGGACCCGGGGATGGCCCGGAAGCACACCTGAAGGGGAGGCGTGGATTGGGAGAGAGACGATGACGGAAGCTGGGGGAGGGCAGAACCAGGCCGAGGCTGCTGCCCCAAAGACGGGAGCCAGAAGAGTGGCAGGACAGCTTGGCTACTGACCCCCCCCTTCCCGCCCACGTCCCCCACGGTGACTGCTCTATGACCTTCTCTCTGGACTTCCCTGGTTAGTCTGAACATTTACTTCCCTGTTTCAATAGGGGGAGGGGTCTTTAAAGTTACCCACAGTTCTTTGCTGGTCTGAGCCTGGAAACACAGGTAAGAATAAGCAATGGGGGGGGGGGGAGGGGGGGAGCGGCTTTAGAGCAGAAAGAAAGCTGTCGGGCCGAGGGAGGGGTCTTGCCTGAGGCCTGCCTCTGCTTGGGGTGTCGGGGCTAAAAGAGTGGAAAACTGCCCATCCCTCGTTGGGGCTTCCCAGAGGAAAGAAGGCATATAAGACGGGAGAGCCACTCTGGTAGCTGTCTGGAGAGGAGCGCTTACCGCGCCTGCACCCCCCCCCCCCCTCGCCGCTGCTGCACACGGAAATAAAAGCTCATCCAGCCCTTCTCTACAGTGGGGTCACCCAGGAAGTGCAGGAAGATGGACTCAAGAACCTCATGTGACCTAATGTGACAATAACCATGTGACAGTAATGAAGCTGCTCAATCAGGAAACAAGATCAGTCTCTGGACAAAATGGCCGGAAAGGGGCCGATTTCATCAGGGCCTGGAAATTCTGGTCTGTCTAACGTAGTTAGCCGAACCCTGATGGGCTGCCTGAGGACAATCAGCTAAGAAACTTGCTCAGGATCCTACCGCGACTAAAGGGGAAGAGAAGAAGCGATGATGAAGCTCCCACCAGGCCAGGCTCTCTGTGCCAAAGTCTGGACAACTTCTGACTCATTTGAGCCTCACAGTACCCTTTCATGTAGGTGCTGTTATTATCCCATTTCATAGCTGAGGAAACTGAGGCAAACAGAGGTAAAGTGACTTGTCAGTGTCGGGCCAGTGTCTCCCCCTGCCCCATCCAGCTGCCTCTTGCTAATCAGTCACTGTGGAAGAAATGGGATGCACAGGTGGGTCTCCCTCATTCCAAGCTGTGCTGTGACCCTTCTCTGAGCAAAACCCAGAGGAGCACTTCAGCATCAGAGAGTCCAAGTGGACAACCAGCTGAAATGAAGGAAAGTGTGTGTGACCCTGGAACGCAGCGCTTGACCAGTGTGATCTTATTGGATTCTCACAACCACATAGGAGGACAACCCCCTCCCCCTTTATAGCCAAGAGAGCAGAGGAAAGCTAAGGCTAAGTGGACCAAGTGTCTGAGCCTGGATTTGAACTCAGATCTTCCCAACTCAAGGTCTGACATCCCATCCACAACAGCCCCGAGTGGCTTCTTGATCAAAAGCCTGCCAATGTGCATAGAAATCTGCTTTAGGGAGGCTTAAACAGGAGAGCTGCAGAATGAGGCTTTGAGCCAATGAAGAGGTCCCTGCTGTTCCTGGGGCAGAAAATGGAGGCACCTTTGTAAAATCATAAAGAGAATTGGACAAAGAAAGATGGGAGGATGGAGCGGTGGCTGCTGCCCCAAAGGATGGGAGTCTGCAAGCGCTCCCCAGATTTCTAAGAAGCCTGGCCTGCTTGAATGCGCCCATGACCCAGTTTAAGATTTAGGCTACCCAGTGGAGAAGCATCCCCAAGCAGACACTCTCAAAGCTGCCCGAGCTGTGATCGTGGACTCAGAAGGGCCTCAGAAACCATCCCGGCCTTTGACACATAAGGGAACTGCGCGCCTCCTTAAAAACAAATGAAAGTCCCGGAAAACAGAGTATCTACTTTGTTGTCTGTCAGTGGCCATAATATAGTCACCTCTGGGCGCCCATCATATGTATGTATATATATATATATATATAAGGGGGATAAAAATTGCTGCATGGAAACAGACTAAAATAGGAAGACGGTCGATTCGGAGAATACAAAGAAAGCCAACTTGAACTGAGCAGATTAATCTATAAAGCTACTAATGAATGACGTGACTCGCCTTCATGAACTCATGAAAGAATTGGCTCGTGCAAAGAGAAATGAATCGGCTCTTCACACGATTATTTAACTGTGAAAATATGGACTACGTGGATTCAGGTAAACCCGGACAAGCCGTTTTCGTGGGATCAGAGACTTAAAAAAGAGGGACTTCGGTTATTATATAGTCCCATCCGTCTGTATAAATGAAGAGACGGAGTCCTGGAGAAGTGAAGTCGCTTGTCCGAGGTCACACAGGCAATAAATGAGCAGCAGAGCTGGATTCGAATCTGTGTTGTCTCTGTCTCTGAATCTGTGCCTTCGGTGTCACAGGGACATCCGAGATGTGAGATTCTGATGAGCTTGTGGATGGGAAATACCTGGTGACTTTAAAGCGCCCTAGAAATGCCAGTGATCCTAATCACCATGTCGCCATCATCATCATCATCATCATCATCATCATCATCATCATCATCCTGGGCTTGGGATGACTTCAGGTCTTGAGCCTTCCGCTCCTCTCTTGCTAAGCTCCAGCCTGTTTGTGGAGCAATATTGGGGTGTGCTCTAGTTAGCATCCTCTAGGAGTGACGGGGGGGGGGGGAGATATATTCCAATTTCCTTTTAAATTTAATCTGTTATCAACCTTTTTTTTTCTTTTTAAATTCATACATTCTTAGACAACTATGTCAGCACAATGTATCGATCCCGAGACAGAAGAGTGGCCAGGGCGAGGCAATGGAGGGCAAATGACTTGCCCAGGATCAGAGGAAGTGTCTGAGGCCAGAATTGAGCCCAGGACCTCCCGTCTCTAGGCCTGACTCTCCAACCACGGAGCCACCAGCTGCTCCCTATGGACACGTTTTTAAAGTTTAGACAATCAAGAAAATGATAGCTCAAGCTTAATTTGTAGCAATTGCAAATTTCTTTTTAAAGAAATATTTATATCAATTTTGTGTTAGAACAATTTTATCTCCCTCCTTCCTTTCCCCTCCTCCTCATAGTGCTGGTAGGCAATTCTGTCATTATACATATATTATCATCAAAATATGTTTCCAGCTTGTTCATTTTTGCAGGTGACGTTATAAAACCAGCTCCCCCTCCCCCAACAGAAAAATCCTGTGCTTTCATCCGCATGCAGACTCCAGCAGGCCTTTCTCTGGCAGTGAATAGTATTCTGTATTAGAAGTCCTTCAGAACTGTCCTGGGTCATTGTCATGCCAACAGTAGCTCAGCCTATCCCAAATGATCCTTCCACAATAGTGCTGTTACTGCGTACAGTGTTCTCCCGGTTCTGCTCATTTCACTCTGCATCCGTTCATGCAGGTCTTTCCAGCTCTTTCTGAACTCATCCTGTCCGTTATACCTTACAGCCCAATAGCATTCCATCACTGCTGTATATCGCAATGTATTCCGCCATTCCCCAGCTGGTGGGCATCCCTTTGATTTTCGACTCTGCCACCACAAAAAGGTCGGCTATAAATATTTTTGTATGAGTAGATCCTTTCCGCACTCCCACCTTTTAAAAATCTCTCTGGGATACAGACCGAGTAGTGGTATTCCTGGATCAAGAGGTATACATTGTTTTGTAGCCCTTTGGGAATGCTTCCACATTGTCCTCCAGAATGGTTCCAACAATGCATTGATGTCCTAACTTTGCCACATCCCCACCAACATTTATCATTGTCCTTTACTGTCATATTAGCTCATCTGAAAGGTACGAGGCGGTACCTCAGCATTGTTTTCATGTGTATTTCTCTAATAAAGAGGGATTTAGAATATTTTTATGTGATTATGGATAGCTATTATTTCTTCATCTGAAAATTGCCTATTCATATTCTTTGATCATTTGTCAACTGGAAAATGACTTGTATTCTCATATATTTAATTCTTCATATGTTTGAGAAATGAGACCTTTGCCAGAAAATTTTGTTATGATATTTTTTCTCCAGCTTGTTGTTTTCCTTTTAATCTTGGTTGCATTGGTCTTGTTTGTACAAAACTTTTAAATTTAATATAATCAAAATGATTCATTTTCTATCTTCTAATGTTCTCTATCTTTTGTTTGCTCATAAATTCTTCCCTTCTCCATAGATATGACAAGTAAACTATTTTGTGTTCCCTTAATTTGTTTATATCATTATTCATGTCTACAGCTGCAGATTTCTGCGATATTAATGCTCACACTGAAAATTTAACAATGAATGTTGGGTTCCTGTAATAAAATCTCAATATGATATAGCTTATAAAGTATATTAAACATAATCATATACTATCCTGAACCTTAGAAATCCCCTCTTCACAAATGAAAGGCTCAAAGAGGGTAGGTAAATTGTCCTAGGTCACTCAGTTAGTAAATGTTGGAGAGAGGATCTTAACCTAATTCCTCTAACTCCAGAATCCCTATTCTTTCTGAATTCAATGCTATGTTCCATTAGTCTAGGGAATCAATCTTTTTAGTGTCGTGATTCCCCTTTGACCATATTGTGAAACCCTTTTTTTAAGAGTAATGGTTTAAAAATCTATTAAATATGTAAGATTGAAAAGAAAACGAATTTTATTGAAATATAATTGTCAAAATATTAAAAAAAAACAAGTTTATGGACCCTCAACTAAAAGCCCTTGCATTAGTCCTTCCCTTAGCACTAGAATTACAATGAAGGAAAAAAAATTAAGGAAAATAAAGAATGACAATGAAGGATAAATGGAAAAGATGACTTTTTGAATGGAGGCAGATTCCCTAACTATCAACTACTTAAAATAAAACCCCTGAAATTTGTATCAGATCAAATAGTTATAAAAAAGTTCAATGATAAACTATAATAAATTACTTTTTCTACCCCAGAACTGCATAAAAAGTCAACTAGAAACCTATTATAATAGGAAAAAGGACTATCAGCAAAGTCAGAGCCAGTGCAGGCAAATAAACTGGTAGCTTCCCAGCGTAACCAAAACCAGACCAGAAATACATGTAGCCTGCAAAGCTCTGCATTCAAAATTAGCAAGAATGGAGAGTTCCATGAGAAAGGCCTAGGGAAGTCAGGGACCCCAAAGTGGAGTCCTTGAAGGCTCCAGGAAATGGCAGTATTCTGAATGTCATGGCAGTGCTTGAAACAGTACACTTTGCCCCAGACTCTCTGAGGTCACTTACATGCAGTCCTAGAATTCCAGAAATGGCCCTGAAGAGATATGGCTCTGAACCCCAGAGATGCAGGGGAGCCCAACTCCAACAGAGAGATCAGCAAAGAAGTTCCAAGGAGACCCAGAACAACACTAAGCACAATAACCTTATCCTCATCATGTCAAGGACAAAGCCTGGCCATTGTACAAAGTCTCAGTTCAGGAACTAAAGCAAGATATACTTGTAAATGAAATAAAACATTGTGTCAAATATTATTACAAATCTAGGGAATAAAGGGGAAAAGCAGAAATAACAAAATATACAAATAAGGAGTCACTTCCTAGTAATTGCAAACAGAACTAACAAGGAACCTAGAAGAAATGAAGCATAAAATTAAAAAATATATATTTATATAATAGATAAATTTAAAAAATAAAATAAAAGCTCTGAAGAAAAAAATTAAAAGGAGAATAAATGGAAGAAAAAGTAGTAAATCTTAACCCAGTGATAGAGTTCATGAAAAGTAGAATAGAACAGAGAAATGATTTGACTCTATGAAATAGCAAGAAAAATTGGAACAGAATCAAGATTTTTTAAAAAGAGAAAATGTATGATATAAGCTACTTTAAAAAACTGACCTAGAAAATAGCTAAAGGAGAGAAAATGTAAAAACCATTGAATTCCAAGAAAACTAAGTTGAAAAAAATCCTGAACACTGCATTTCATGTAATTATCAATTTTAAAACTATCCAGATCTTTTAGAACCAAGGCAAAGTGAAAATAAAGGGAATCTTCCTTGAAAGAAATCCCCAAAGAAAAAGTCCCCAAAATGTCATAGTCAAAGTCCAGAGTTTTTTATGTCAGAGAAAAAATACTTCAGGCATTTTGAAGGAGGCAGTTCAAGTACTAAGGAACCACTATCAGCAACCAGTTTAGGAGCTTCTATTATAATGAAGGAGATCTTGAAATACAGTATCTCAAAAGATAAAACATCTAGGTTTACAACTAAAAAAACAAATGTATTGTCTATACTATTGTAAAATTAAGTCTATAATAAGCAAATATTGAGTATAATCTTACAGGACAGAACATGGATTTTTAATGGAATAGAGGACTTTCAAACTTTGCTGAGTAGAGACCAGAGCAGAGCAGGAACTATGGTAAATATGAATTAAGAGAAATTGATCTGAGTAAGTGGAAGGTGCTGTATGATGATGTATTTGGTCTAGCACTCTAATAGTGAATAAGAAAAAATATATCCCTTCAGTACTCTAATCTCAACATTTATGAAGTATCTGCTAAGTTCCAGGAACTGTGCTAAGTGCTGGAAATACACAAAGAAGTAAAGGATAGTCTCTGCCTTCAAGGAGCTCACAATCTAATGGGGGAGACAACAAGCAAACAAATGTCCATGTGTTTATATATGAATGGGTGCCTATACCTATATAAAATGGGAAATAATTAACAGAGAGAAGGCGCTAGAATTAAGAGGGATTAGGAAAGGCTTCATGTAGAAGAAATTTTAGTTGGGATTAAAAGGAGCCAGGGAAGTCAGCAGGCAGAGTTGAAGAGGGGGAAAGCATTCCTGAGGGGAGGGACAGCCAGAGAAAATGCCCAGAGCTAAGAGATGGAGTGTGTTGTTTAGGGAGCAGACAGAAGGTCCTTGTCACTGGATCAAAGAGTATACTGGGGAGTGAGGTATAAGAAGATTAGAAAGATACAGATTGGAAGAACCTCCAGGAACTGATGCAGCGTGAAATGAGCAGAACCAGGAGAACATTATTCACAGAAAATGAAACATTGTGGAACAGTGCAAGGTAATGGACTTTGATCATACAAGGCAATCCCAAGGGATTTATGAGGAAGAATGTTATCTGCATCAAGGGAAAGAACTGGGGGAGCAGAAACACAGAAGAAAAACAAATGACGTATCGTTTGTTTATATGGATATAGGATTTGGGGTTTGGGTTTTAAAAGATTGCTTTATTGCAAAAATGATTAATATGGAAATAGGTATAAGTGAACATTTGTATAACCCAGTGGAAGTGCTTATTGGATTTGAGAGGGGGGAGGGAAGAGAGGAGGGAAAGAAAACAAAATATGTAAATGGGGGAAACATTTTTTTTAATGTTTTTTAAAAGAAAGATCTAGAAGGAGGGCTAGGCTATCTTTCTTCCTTTTTTAATTTAAACCCTTACCTTTATCTTAGGATCAATATTGTGTATTGGTTCTAAGGCAGAAAAGAGGCAATGAGAGTTAAGTGACTTGCCCAGGGTCACACAGCTGGGAAGTGTCTAAGGCCATATTTGAACCCAGGGCTTCCCGTCTCTAGGCCAGGCTCTCAAACCAATGAACCACCTAGCCGCCCCCCAGGGGCTAGTTTATGAAGGACTTTGAATGCCAAATAGAGCATATTGTATTTGATCCTGGTGGCAAAAGAGAGTCACTGGACTTTATTGACTAAGGAGATGACATGGTTGGACCTGAGCTTTAGGAAAATCACTTGATGGTTTAATGGAGGATGGAAAAACAGTGGAACTGACTGTGATTTGGTTTTGTTCTGATAGTTTTAAGAGAAAAATAAGGAAGAGCAAAAGGATAGAAAAGAGCCCCGGGGGGGTGGGGTGGGCGGTGTAGAACTTGCTATTTCTCATAACTGAGGGCTGCGAGAAGAATTTAAAAAGTTGGGTGTGCATCCTAGGAGGGTGGGCATCAGAGCCACCTGACTCCTACATGAAACAGAGAAGACTTCAACAAACAGCATGGTGGGGGAAAAACCCAAAACACCAATAAACGGGATGAAACCCAATAGATAAACAAGGATTGGGGGGCGGGGGGAGAGACAGACAGACAGACAGACAGCTGATAGATGAAGCAGTTATTTAACATTTACCATGGAACAGTCACTGTAATAGGCTCTCTACGTGATAGAAAAAAACAAGCCAGGCATGTTTCTCTTCTCAAGGAGCTTCCATTCTAACAGAAGACGAAACATTAAAGAGAGTTGGAAAGCCAGAGTGGAGTGAGGGGAAAGGAAGGGAACTGCTCTTGGGCGAGGCGAGTATAGAGATGGAACAGACAAGAGAGTGAGCTGGAAGGGAAGTAAACCTTGTGGCTGAGGCTCCCCAAGACAGAGCAGTCCCAGACAGGGCCCTGCCAGTCACAAGTGACCTTAGAGTCATCCTCAGGTAGGCAAGGCAACTGATGGGAGTGAGGAGGGTGTTTGAGGGGGAGAATAATCATGGGGATAAAAAACAAACTCTTTAATCCTGAAGAGAGGACAAGAAGAAATAGACAACTGCAATATAAAGGGGTGTCCATCAACTGAGGAATGCCTACATAAATCACAGGATATTAATGCAATAGAATATTATTGCAATGAAAGAAATAATGGAAGAGAGAACCGCAGAGAAACTGTGTAGTTAAGAATGGATACGTGATGTGCGTAGATCAAGAACAACTCTGAAAATCTTAAGAACTTTGCAGGGATCAAATAGATCTCCAGAGGACCTATAATGGGGCAAGAATCCATCTCCAGACAGGAGTGATCAACTCAAGGTGCAAGAAGAGACGTACATTTTTAAACACGATTAGCTTGGCATTACCATATTTAGCCAATAAAAGCATTTCTCTTTCAATTTCTTAATTAGGACAAAGGGTTGGGGGAAGATGAAACCTAGAAATACCATTGTCCATGCTCCCCCCCCCCCCAAGACATTCATTGACATTTTTTTTAATGAAGAGAAAAAGGCAGAAAGTTCAGAAGGAAGTATCTTTGCTTAAAAAAAATGGGGTCAGGAAGAGTCAGACATGACTGACAGTGACTGAACAATGGCTGGCAGAAGTGATTCCACGTTTGATCACTAATTAACCCAAAAAGAGAAAGAGAGGCTGCGTCATGCCAAGGGAATGTCTTCCTGAAGTCTTTAGGAAGGCGAGCTGGAAATGGGAGCTATGTCAAGGGCTGCCTTGCTTCTGCATGTGTGCCTTCCAAAAGTCCTTTTTCTGTACCCCCCAAGAATTGGTCCTGAACAGATTATGACTTTGTGCTTCCTCTCTTGAAAGCTGGAAGGAAGAATGTCGTTTTTTAAGTTTTTTTGCATCAATTTCATCCCTCACACATTACGGACTCTCAATCTCTGTATCAGTGAGGAGAATCTTATGCAACTCTCCCAGGCTTGACCCTAGGTTACATGAATGAATAAGTTCTTATGTGATAACCCGAGAGGGGAAGGCTCAGTGGACTATGACATTCTGAGAAGACTTAGCAAAAAGTGGCATTTAAACTGACTATTGAAAGAAGATGCTCAGAGAAAGAATTCACAACTTGTGCCACTAGCCTACCCCTCCACTCAACAAACAAATAAATACTATATTGACTAAAGAAAAAGCACAGTTCTCCTCAAAGCCCCCCAGTGGGGTTATCATATACTCGATAACTTTCAACTAAGTATTAGTCTACTGGATCATGGGAAGTGTTTCCATTTTTCCAAGTGAATTTCTACTACTTGCATTTTTTGCCTACAATTTCTTATTTTCAGCCTTTTGCATCTTAATATTAATAAGTAGGAAAAGAAGTATTCCTAGCAGCATTATGAAAAGGAGCCATTTGGGAACCTTAAAGGCTTCCAATTTGACAAAAGCCAAAAGGTTTTCTTGTAGAGAAGCGAGTATGTTGTTCGGTTTTTATTCTCTACAATGATACAGTGTGACTGTATTGGATTTTTTTTTAGTTGCTAAATGTATATATATATATATATATTTTTTTTTTTTTTAATTGGTTCTGCCTTTAGGGGGGGCAGATAGGTAGCACTGCAGGTCAGCAGAAAAGGAGGAAAAAACAAAGCAAATCAAAACAAAAAGTGAGTGCTCAATATTAGCCTCGAGTGGCAGGGGTAAGGAGGTTTAAATCAAGGATTGTGGGCTGGTTTTAAGGGTGAGGACTTCTTTTTGCTAGAGTGAGAAGTTTTTTTTTTTTTTTAAGAGTATAGGAAGTTGGGTGGGGTATTCTTTTTAACAGGATTTAGATAGGAGAGAGGACCAGTACCCCCCTGAAAAGGGAAAATGAATCCCCTCTGCTGGACTGGGGTTTGGGGGGCAGGGAATTTAAACCTTACCAGTATCAGGAACAGCAAGCAGAAGTGACAGCAGAAGTTAGTAGGAACAGCCTCTGTGAGGGACAGACCTGGCTACCTGACTCTCCTGGTGGGCAGGTGTAGGCAAGGAGCCTGAGAAGGCTTTGAAGGGTTTTCAAGAGGGAAAAGGGAGAAGGAAAAAGGGAAAAGGGAGAGGGAAAACCATGGCAGGAGAAAAAATCTGGCTCCTCTAGTTCTTAATTCCTTTGTGGTCGCCAAAATTTTGTAGGATTTGTAATAATAATTAAGAGAGGGGAAAGAAAAAAAAAGGTTCTTTCAGTCAAGTGAGCAGAGCAAAAAGAGACAGAGACACACCTGCAGCACTTTACCAAAAGCCTAAGCTCCGAAAAAAAGAGCCCCACAGCGTGAGTCTTGGTCAAATTTATCTCCCAAGCATTCTTATGTAAAATGAGGACATAACTTAAAAGGATGCTGGAAATGTAGCTCAGGTGTGGCAAATTTTCCACCTGCACATAACAGTTATACTTCCATTTGTTATCACACAGTTTTGACTCAGTTAATTATGACTATGTATTGCAAATCTACAAAAGAGACCCAAGTAGAATAAGAACATTAGAGAAGTAGTCTCCAAACTGGGAGATAGATACCAAACTGGGTATCACAGTCAATGGACTTTGTGTTCATGGACAAAGGATGTGCCATTCAATCATTTGGAATATGGAAAGACAGATCATATATTGCCCTAGTAGCAACAGCTGATTGTGGGGACACATTTAGCCTTTTCTTCTCTCTCTTTCCTCTTTGTCCCCTCCTTCTGATATTCAAGTCCCAACTTCTCTCCTTCTGATTTGGGCATTGCTCCCTCAACTCTGCCAACAGAAGTTGAATAGATGCCATAATGAAAATTCTTACCCTATTATCTCCTAACCCTTAGACTATGTCTTGGCCATTGCCAGCTCTCCTTTATGGGTGGGCTCTTGAATTTAGGGGTTATGACCAAAACACACACAAAAAGTAATAGTCCTTCCTCCCCTCCTTTCTGCTTAGGACAGAGTGACTATCATAGAATATGTATTATGATTTAGATCACAAGTATTACTAACTTCCCCCAACATCTCCTCTCCCTGCCAAAACACACAAAACAAACCACTCATTCTCTTTTTATTTATGGTTATTGTATTTCCCCTATCATACATGTAGATACAACTTTTAACCATAATTTTCTGATATTTGTGATCCATGTGCTCTCTCTTCCTTCCACTATACCTCCTAACCATTAAGGCAGGCAGTATGATGCAGATTATACATGTGCTATCAAGCAATACATATTTCCATGTTTGTTATATGGTAAAAGAGGACACATATTGCTGATACTAGAAAAAAAAACTCATGAAGGAAATAAAATGAAAAATGGAATGAAAAATGGTTCAATTCAATCTTCATTCAGACTCCATCAATTCCTTTCTATGGCAGTGAACAGCATTTTTTGTTCTGAATCCCTTGGAGCTGCCTTGGATCCTTGCCTTGCTGATAATAGTTAAGTCACTCACAGTTGATCATCATACAGTATCGAGGTTACTGGTTCTGCTCATTTCACTTTGCGTCACTTTAAGTCTTTCTAAGACTTTTTTTGTGATTGTCTTGTTCATAGTTTTGTATGGCACAATAGCATTACACTACAATCATATTCCACATCTTCTGCCATTCCCCAATTGATGGATATCCTTTCAGTTTCCAATTCTTTGCCACCACAAAAAATATTTTTGTATAGGTATGTAATTTCCCCCTAAAACTACTAATTTTCCAAACTTCTCAATTACTATGGAGGACAATATGATTATTCTTTTAGTCATACAGGTTTTTAAAGATTCAGCGTCATCTTTGACTCCTTATTTTTCCTCATCCACATTCATATATCCAATCAGTTATAGGGTTCTCTCTAAACATCTCAAATCTTTCTCATCCTTCCTATCACAAGGTCGCAACCTATTTCCAACCCTGACAACCCCTCACTTGGTCTACTGAAGTAGTATACTAATACTTCCTTAAAATCTCATTCCTGTCTATTTTCTTTTATTCTTTTTTAAGCCCTTACCTTCTATCTTAGAACCAATACTAAGTTTTGGTTCTAAGACAGAAAAGGGTAAGGGATAGGCAATTGGGGTTAAGTGACTTGCCTAGGGTCACACAGCTAGAAATTGTCAAAGACCAGAGAGCTCTCTATCCACTGTGCCACTTCATTGCCCCATTCCTATCCATTTCCCAAGCAATTGCCAAAGTGATTTTCCTAAAGCATAGGTCTGACCATATCACTTCCATACTTAAAACTCTAGTCTGTAAATTCTAAAACTACTCCACCCTACTCAAACCGTACTTTAGAAGATTTGATTTAGCTATTTCCTGATTTGTGACGATGGAGATACTTGGTCTAACAGAATCAGGTCTTGGGAACTCTACATTGCTCCACCCTACTTAGTTTAACAAGGTCAGGAATGTCTGCTCCCATACTCAAGTATTAAGTATCTAAGAAGATGGTTTTCAACAGACATGTGCAGAAACAGCTGACAGACCCCTGGGCTGTCCTAAGTCAAGCTAAGCTAACATTGGTACAGATGAGACTCAGGAAAGTGACATAAAACCTTCTATATAGGGCATGTCACTTCCTCTCTTTGGGCCTTTTTCCCTGGAGAGGTGGTTCTGGCTGGCAGCGTGATGTTTTCCGATATCTTGGCGTGGTGGCAGCTATTTGTCTGGATTTTGGTGGTGAGTTTGCCCTTGAGCTAATTCAGGTTCAGGCATCTTGGCTGAGCCCTCTTGGAGTTCAGGCTGATGCCTTCCTCTTTTACTCTCCAAAACCTTACTTTCCTAAAGCCTCTAATCTTCCCCCTGGCACAAGCCAGGCAGGAGAAATCCTATACCTTTTCCTTCTCCCTTCTTAATTTCCTTCTACTATATTAATTAAATCACCATAAATTTCCAGCTGATGGGTATTTTTTTAATTTGGGATATCTATGGCGACCAATAATTAATATAGTTTAGGTCAAAACACTAAAATTATCCGTTACAAGTCATACCTTATTGACTCTAGACTCTATCGTTCTCTCATCCTTTTAAAATGTCTATTTTTGTATTGTTTCATAATACACATAATGATACAGGTATATATTTGACAAATAAATATATATACATATGTACATATACACACAAACATTAGGAGTGTTTTCTATGCTCAAAACATTTTTACTGATAAGGCTAAAAAATACTATTGTATTTGAGATTCCGATAGAAAACTATTCTCTCTTTATAATATGCCAGCAAACATAAGTGGCATAAAAGAACTCGTGCAATATTAGTGAAACATAGGGTCTATGTGTCTATAAAAAGGAGGAAGACTCCTAGAGATTCTTTAGAAGTCTACAGATACACTTTAAGAACAAGCAGGCACCATGACATTGAGCATAACAAAAACTGACAATAGGTACTTGCCATTGGATTTGTCAAAATGTAAGCAAAAGTGATTTTGGATGATGCCTATTACATAGCTAAGAACTAAGACTAGAGTCAAAAGGGCCGTAATGGGTGATATTCTCATGAATTCAGTAAACACTACAACCACAAATAAATATCAAACAAATAGCTGAGTAGTGTGGATTTGTTTATGGAAATGGAAAGGATTATATGTTATGGCAATTCAGAACTGAATCGTTCCCATTGGAAATTACAGAGGAGTTATCCAGGAGTCCAGACTAAGTGCTCAATAAAGAATAGGAAAGGAAATGGTAGAAATTGTGCAACATTTAACTGCAGGAGCCAAAATTTTAGCATCTGCGGAATACCAAATAAGATATGATGTGGAGGCTAGAGTTATACATCAAAAGTTTTCTTTCTTTTATGAACAGACATTGCAGATCCCTACTCTACAAATGTACCTTTCAATTTATACTGGATAACTCAATCAGCAAACTATAAGAATTGGACTATTGACATAAACTGAACTGTTTATGGCTTACAAGCACCAAGATAAAATTACTCATATATAGAAACTTGAAGACAATATCTAAAATGGGTTTTTCCATACTAAATACTCATAAGCTTTAAGCTAGATAGAACTGCTTTCAAAATACAGAGAAATGGTAGATAAAATCAAAATCATGAAAACACTGGGTCATTCAATCATGAATCAATAGGTATTTCTTAAGCATCTATTATGTGGCAGACACTGTGCTGCTAGGCACTAAGGAGACAAAGATAAGACCAAAAAAAAAGGCAAAAAATATTCCCGTCATTCTACTACTGTGATTATGCAATGATTTTTTTTCTGTTAGCCTATAAGAAAATGAGCTTATATCCTAATACTTTTATTTGACTACAGAAACCAGCTATTTCTTCTATGAGAGGAATAATCTCTAGGACATTCAAGATAAAAAGAATAATAGTAGGAAAACATTTTGTCCCCAGTTTCTATTTGAATTTCATTGCAAAAGCTGAGAATCGTAATGATAACAGACATTTATAAAAGCACTTCAAGGTTTGCAAAGATACCCAGTGAGGTTGATTCTATGGGCAGAATTATTCCTGTTTCATAGATGAGGACACTGAGACTCAGAGTGAGTGATTTGCTCATGTTAGAGAGTTTTCTAAGTCTTCCCATCTTTAGATCCAGTACTTTATGTTACTAAACAAAATTATCTTTTATCCTAAATAGTCCTAAAAAATAATATTGATCTCTGCATGCAATAAATAGAATACTGTTAGAATCTTGCTTGCATCTAAATTTGGAGACATTAGAAACTGAAACAAATGTAATGTGACCCCAGCCTTTCAAGTGTGTTTCTTTTCTTAAACTTCCCTAGAATCATCAATATCATGTGTCCATCTTCCAATTTAGGAATTTATTTTTCATTTCTTTTCTCCTCGCTCATCATATTTGGGCAATTATGAAATCTTGTCTGTTCAACTCCTCCTCCATGACGCCTCAAAGTTCCCTTTTGCTTCCTATTTCTACTGGTAAAATCCAGGTCTTTCACCTCTTTCTGCCTAACATATGGCAACACTCTCCTTTGACATTTGGAAAGCATCCAGTACACCCTCCTCGTTTTATAACTGGAGAAGCAGAGGAGCAGAATGGTTAAGTGATTTGGCCAAGGTCACAAACATCCTCTGATTATCAGAGGAGGGACTTGAACTCGAGTTTTCTGACTCCAAATACAGTGCTCTTTCCATGACAACTTAATTTTACATTCGGTATGACATGTATGTTTTTGCCAAAAGGTAGCAATACAAACATTCTAAGCCTGCCAAGTGTACGCTAATACAGGGCTGCCAGCTTTGGGTGTGGAGCACACAGAAAAGACAGTGTCAGTGTGGGGAGAGGGTGGTATCCATGGGAGATGAAAATAGCTTCCATTTCTATAGCACTTTAAGGCTTGTAAAGCTTTTCTCTCACAACAGCCTTGTGAAGTAAGGCAGATATAATTATCTCTGTTTTACACGTAACTGGTGCTCATGCTCTGCCTTCTTATCTACCCTAAATTATTACTTGCCCCAGGACCCAGGAGATGGCAGCTACAGCAAAAGAAAGGGGAATAATAGATCCCTGATGATTATCACCATGTTTTCTTCCCTTCCTCACTGGGAAAATATCAGGACTGTATGGGAGACACTCCCTGGAAAAGCCGTAGGGTGGGAGGAAGGGAATAAGAGAGGGAGAGCTCTCTCTTTATCCCTTTCTCTGCAAGAGGGACTTTCTGTCAGCCATTCCACCGGGTGTCAGGAACTAAGAAAAGTGTTAAAGATCTTGGACCTTCGGGCCTTGAAATGGAGACATTTAGAGTTGAGGTTATCCTGGGAACTGGACAGAGAAACAAAATGAATGCCCTGGGTCTATAAAGTAGCAGTTCAAAGACCAGCAAGGGAGACAGAAAGGCCAGATCAGCCTGAGTGGCCAAGACAGGCAGCTTCAGAAAACCTCATCAGGCAGAGCGCTCAGGTGACCCCACAAAAACCTTTGTTTTCCCTTGTGACTTGACTTTGTTCAGTTCACTGTGTAGCTATAAAAACTGTTCGCTCATGTACAGAACAGAGCTAGGAATGTGGCCAGATGCAGTAGAGGATGAGTGGGCGGGCTCAGTCTATACATTTTCCCATTTTATTTATCTCAAGCAATACAGAGTTTAAAAAAACAACTGTAATATTTGTCTTTATCCATCAGTGGACATAGCCATTGGACCTGTCGTCAGAAGGACCAAAGTTCAATACTGTCCTACTAGCTCTGGGTACCTGGATTTAATCTCTGTTTCCTTTAGTTTCCTTAGTTTTAAAATAGGGACAATAAGAGCCCTACCTCAAAGGGTTATTGTGAGCACCAATGAAAATATTGTAATATTGTAAAAGGGATTAGCAGGGGGCTTGGCATGAAGTAAGTGCTTTATATTTGTTCCCTTCCTTTCCTTCTCATCCTTCTTTTGTTTCTAGCTATTGGCTATCTACTAAAAAAGGTGTGATGAGGAATACATTGTTACACATGGAGCTTTTCCCCCTCTGCCTGACCTCCAGGGAGTAGGGGTTCAGCAGTGGGGTTTCTGGGTCATCTCCTTAGCATAACGAGCAGAGCGCCCATATCAAGGATAGGCCCCTAATAAGGGATGGTTGAATGTGTTGGATTGAGTAACCCAAAGTCCAAGAAGTGTTTCATAACAACTCTAAACTGGAACTTAAAAGTCAAATGGTGGAAGTTTCTTTCTTGCCGAATGGATCCTTTGAAGTCATGAGACTTATATGGCAGGACTTCAGGGAGGCTCCCTAGAAAGAAGGTCCTGTACAGTCATTGGGCAAACCTCCGTGAGGCCACTGCATCACCAGGTCCCAGCTGATGGACCTGAGGAAGGACCTTAGAAAGTAAGCCCAACGATGCCCTTCTCCCTGTGACTTGACGACCAGCGCCAAAGGAGCTCATAAACATCCGAGGGCACATTTGAATGCCGGACTTCTGGACTGCAAAGACCGTGTCCTCCGGGATAAAATCAGGCCCTTTTGGCCATGTCTTGTGGTGGCCAGTGAGCTTCTCTATAGGTTTGTGAACCCCTCCGAACTACTCCAACCATTGCCATGGGGGATGCTGACACCATGCCACGGCCACGTGTGGGCACTCCATTCAGATGGTTTGGGTTTGCTCTCTTCCTGAGTAGATCTGCGCCAGAGTATATGGGCATTCAGGGGAGCATCGGCCCTGGGAAAATAAATCACCGCCTACTAGGTGCCAGGCACCGTGCTAGGCACTAGGAGGGCAAAGCCAAAAGCGAAGCAGACCCTGCAGTTTAGAAGCCTGTGGGCTATGCTGGAGATGTACATGTACAACTACATGTAAACACACACACATACATACATGTAGCAAAATGTCGGCTATTGGTGTCCCCTGGTAGCCAGGGGTCCTGATGTTCCTCTTCTGGAGTCTCTGGGAAGTCCTGAAATTCTGACCGACAACTTGGGCCCTTCATTCCTCAGGAAGAAGAGGAAGAAGAGGGGGAAGAGGATCCTCTAGAGGCAGGGAGGCAGCTCCATCATGGGGGGGGGGGGGCACAGCTCACGCCCCTCTGGCACTGCCACAGTGAGCTGAAGCAGGAGCTGCAGCCAAGGCAGGCCTTTCTCGGAGAGCTCTGCGGCTCTTTCCTTTAGGAGCTGCCCCGCTTTCTGCTTTGCCCCTGGTTGAGAAAGGCGCCAGTTTCCCAGGATCGTCCTGACGGTCCCTGCCGTGCCGATGTTTGTGTGCATCCTTGGAGGTGACGTGCAAAATCGCACAGGAGAGAGAAGTAGTAGATTCTAAACATGCGTGCATATGTTTACACACACACACACACACACACACACACACACACACACACGGGAGGAGAGAGAGGCCCAGAGGCGCGGAGAGACAGAGATGGAGGATTCTATTTTAGTTGCGCGGAACTTTGAAGCGAGGGCCTTGGACCAAGCGACAAGAAACCTTTACTGATACGGGTTTTACAGCGCACCAATCGGGAACTAGAACTGCCTGCAGGGGGCGGTGTTGCAAATGAGCGAGAGGGTCTTCGGAGGGCGCATGCTCTGACGTCCCTGCTTTCTTTTCATTTCTCCTTCCGAAGGGACTAAATAGGAACTGGAGGCCCGAAGAGAGGGGGAGGGGCTCGCGTGGAGAGGAGGGCCAGCCGAGGGGCCACTGTATCGAGCTCTGCTCCCCCCTTTTCACGGACGCTACACACTATCAGGAGTCGGCTTCCAGCCCTGCTAGTTCAAGCGGAGGTCACTCCTGGAGGCTGAAGGACCAGCAGCGTACACAAAGGCTTCCCGTAGCCTGCAGTCGTTGAGCTGAATCCTGCACTAGACCAGGGACTTGTAGTGTCTGTCTGCAGAGGAAGGGCTAAACTCCAGGCGTGGAGAACCGCCAGCGTGAACCCACGGAGACAGGAAACGGAGAGTTGGGCGCGGAGAACAGAGGCCCAATTTGCTTAGCGAGTTTGGATAGACTGGGACGGACGAGGTGATAAAAAATTTATGTGTGATCTCGAGGTATTCAATAGGGAGCCTAGTGTTGCTGCGTGGGAGAGCGATGCGCTTTCAGGACCTCACTGGCAACAATGTGAGGAAGGAAGGAGAGTGGAGAGACCAGTGATACTGCGAGAGGCGATGAGCGTCCGACCTGGGCTGGTATTCGTGAGTGGAACAAGAGGGCAGATGAGAAAGAAGTTGTTACGGTAGAACGAATAATGCGGTGGGAGAAACACATCCGGGTTTGAAGCAGGGTCTCGCCGCCAGAATGGGAGACCCAGGCTTTGCCTAATCCAGAAGTAAGAAAAGAATTGTCGTGGAAGAAGGGGAGGTTCACGGTGGCAGAATAATCTCGTGGCTGCTGGAAGGTCTGGAGGCTAATCGTAGCCTTAGGCTGATGGGTCAACCCGGCGAACAGCCTCTCTAGCGCTGATGGAATAGCCGCTTTCCAGGTGTGGGCAGCAGCTCTGAGTATAACTCTGTGGAGTCGTAGCTTCCATGCCCGTGGATCAGGGCTGGCCGACGTGTTGGGTCTGGGAGCTCATCACCTCCCATTCCAGAGAGATCTTGGCCTTTCCTAGCGGGTTTTGGAGCTTGATGTTACAGGGGCGAGAAGGAGCCTGCAGAAGTGTGGGGGATGCTTCGGCAATGCCAAGGCCTGGGGCCCAGGTCCCTGGTTCCCTCACTGGCCATCTGGTCATCGTTGGTCAATACCTGGGGCGGGTGGGGGGGAATGCGGCCCACCGGAGGACCATAGAGAAATGATATCTGGCCTTCTTGACAGTTTTAATCTAAAGTAAATATAAGTAATTCACAAAACATGCCGAGGCTACACCAAGTGGCAACTGATCAGTCTCCAATTCACGCCTGACTCATGCCGAAAGTACAAGTTTGGCAGTTCCCATGTGGATGTTTAACTGTGCCACGGGGTGAGAAATAGGAGATTTTAGGGTCCGAAGGTCTTGCTCCCATGACTACCCCTCACGGACTGCTGTGGGCCTCCCCTGCCTAGACTTGGCAAATGATTCCGGGTGGGTTGAAGGAGGCGAAAGAGTCTAATCTTGCTGAATGAGAATTCAATCTTTTAGAGATGAGCAGGCCACCATGCAAGGGAGTGGAGAAAGAATAGGAGAGGACTCTGCAGTGCCTGGGAGCATGTCCACAGTCCTGGCGTTTTGTACTTCTGCGAGTTCCTGGCCTATAATGAGCACTTAATAAATGCTTACTTGGTGACTGATCATGGTTCCGTGTTTTGTCTTTCTTTAGTGCCTCAGAGCTTAGCAGAGTGCAGGGAACACAGTAAGTGCTTAATAAATGCCAACAGACTGAGCCATCAGAACAGACAGACATGAATAAAACCAAACAGTACACCTCTTGACTTTTGAGCAAATTGGGTTCAAGTGAGGTCAAGTTATCAGCCTTAGTCTTTGAGTGGCACCTTCCACTGTAATAAGCCAGTTTGGAGGAGGATAGGGTTTGGGGAAAGAACCCAAGTTCGGTTTTTGCAAGTTCATTTCAAGATGTCTACAGAAAATGAGCAAGACTGGTCAAAGCAGAAGTCATTGTTTACTTCTCCTGTTCTTCACTCTCAGTCCTTGCAGTGTGACTTCGGACCTGGACACTCAAACGGAAACTGCAGGTATAAATAATATTTAAACCACCAAATCTGATGGCTTTCCCCTAATCGTTGTCCTGGATCCACTGCGGCATTTGGCATGGTTGACTATCCTCTCTGGATATTCTTCCCTTTCTAGGTTTTCCAGCAGCCATGGAGGCAGCTGAAGCAGACTGTAGAGAGCTGAGAGCTTGGTCAGACAGCAAAGAAACCAAGGTCATCCCCTGCACTCTTCTGTCTTGCCACGGGGCTTGGGATAACTCTGTGTGCGAGGCATTGGTGTTGGTGATGGACCAACCTCCGCTGCTAGGCAGGAAAAATGGTCATCTTTCCACGAAGCATGGCATCTAGGCTGGATGGCTTGATCTGCTCGTAGGTACGGAGGGGCAGGGAGCTTAGCAGCTGATTTGGGTTGGCTACTCACAGAGTGCTGCTATTCTGCTCTACAGCTCAATTTGCTGGGCTTCTTGGATTTGCTCTTTGCTGAGCCAGTGTAGTCTTCAGTCTCCAGCACCTCTAGCTATAGACAGAGCTGAGTGTTCTTGTGTTTCTTATTTTTTTTTATATTTTATTTTTTTTCCTTTAGAATATTTTTCTACGCTTACATGATTCATGATTCCCCCTCCCCCATTCCCCATTTCTTCCCCCCTCCCTTAGCTGACAAGCAGTTCCACTGGGTTCTATGTGTATCATTGTTCAAAACCTATTTCCATGTTATTCATATTTGCAGTAGATGATCTTTTAGCATCAAACCCCTAATCATGTCCCCATAGAACTACATGATCGATCATATGTTTTTCTTCTACGTTTCTGCTCCCACAGTTCTTTCTCTGGATGTGGATAGCATTCTTTCTCACAAGTTCCTCTGGATTCTCCCAGATCATTGCATTACTGCTAGTAGAGAAGCCCATTACATTTGATCCTGCTACAATGTATCCATCTCTGTACGAATTTCTCCTGGTTCTGCTCCTCTCACTTTGCATCACTTCCTGGAGGTCGTCCCAGTTCACATGGAATCCCTCCAGTTCATTATTCCTTTCAGCACAACAATATGCCACCATCATCATCATATACCACAATTTGTTCAGCCATTCCCCAATGGAAGGGCATCCCCTCATTTTCCAATTTTTGGCCACCACAAAGAGCGCAGCTATGAATATTCTTGTACAAGTCTTTATCCTTATTATCTCTTTGGGGTACAAATCCAACAATGGTGTGTCTGGGTCAAAGGGCAGACAGTCCTTTATGGCCCTTTGGGCATAGTTCCAAATTGCCCTCCAGAATAGTTGGACCAATTCACAACTCCACCAACAATGTATTAGTGTCCCAATTTTGCCACATCCCCTCCAGTATTTATCACTTTCCTTTGCTTCCATATTGACCAGTCTGCTAGGTGTAAGGTGGTACCTCAGAGTTGTTATAATTTGCATTTCTCTGATCAGGAGGGATTTAGAACTCTTTTTGATGTGCTTATTGATAGTTTTGATTTCATCATGTGAAAACTGCCTATCTATGTCCCTTGACCATTTGTCTATAGGGGAATGGCTTGATTTATTATAAATTTTACTTAGTCCCTTATATATTTGGGAAATTAAACCTTTGTCAAAGGGTTTTGTTATAAAAATGTTCTCCCGGTTTGTTGCATTCCTTCTAATTTTGCTTACAGTGTTTTGTTTATAAATTTTTTTTTTAATTTGATATAGTCAAAGTCATTCATTTTACATTTAACAATGTTCTCTATCTCTTGCTTGGTCTTAAATTCCTTTCCCACAGATCTGAGAGGTATACTATTCTATGTTCATCTAATTTATTTATGATTTCCCTCTTTATATTTAAGTCATTTACCCATTTAAATTTATCTTGGTAGAGGGTGTAAGATGTTAATCTAAACCTAATTTTTCACATACTTTTTTTCCAATTTTCCTAGCAGTTTTTTTTTTGTCAAATGGTGAGTGCTTGTCCCAAAAGCAGGGGTCTTTGGGTTTATTCAACGCTAATTTGCTGAGGTCATTTACCCCTAGTATATCACAGTGATACATCCTTTTCTCTCTTAGCCAGTAACATATTGTTTTGATGACTATTATTTTATAGTACAGTTTAAGATCTGGTACTGCTAGGCCCCCATGCTTCACTTTTTTTTTCATTATTTCCTTTGATATCCTTGTTCTTCTGTCCTTCCAGATGAAGTTTATTATAATTTTATAAAAAAATTTGTTTGTAGTTTGATAGGACTGGCAGTGAATAAGTAGATTAATTTGGGTAGGATTGTAATTTTTATTATATTAGTTTGTCCTACCCAGGAGCAATTAATGTTTTTCTAATTATTTAGTTCTAGTTTTAATTGTTTTGTAGTTGTGTTCATATAATTCCTGTGTTTGTCTTGGCAGATAGATTCCTAAATATTTTAGGAGTAATTTTAAATGGAATTTCTCTTTATAACTCCTGCTGCTGTGTTTTGTTAATAATCTATAGAGATACTGGTGATTTATGTGGGTTTATCTTGTACCCTGCCACTTTGATAAAGCTGTTAATTATTTCCACTAGCTTTTTAGTTGATTTTCTGGGATTCCTTAAGTATAACATCATATCATCTGTAAAGTGATAGTTTAGCTCCCTCATTGCCTACTTTAATCCCTTCAATTGCCTTTTTTCTCTAATTGCTTTTGCTAGAGTTTCTAGAACAATATTAATTAATAGAGGTGATAATGGTCATCCTTGTTTTACTCATAATGCTATTAGGAAAGCTTTTAACTTGTCTCTATTGCAGATGATACTTACTGATGGTTTTAAATATATACTGTTTACTATTTTGAGGAATGTCCCTTCTATTCCTGAACTTTCTAGTGTTTTCAATAGGAATGGGTGTTGATTTTATCAAAATGTTTTCTGCATCTTTTGAGATGATCATGTGATTTCTGTTGGTTTGGTTATCGATATGGTTACTTTTGTGAATGATTTTCCTAATATTAAATCATCCTTGCATTCCTGGTATAAGTCTCACCTAGTCATAATGAATAATCCTCTTGATAACTTGCAGGAGTCTTTCTGCTAGTATATTCTATTTAAGATTTTGCATCTATATTCATTAAGAAGATTGATCTGCAGTTTCTCTGCTTTTGGTCTGCCTAGTTTTGGAATCAGTACCATATTTCTGTCATAAAAGGAATTTGGTAAAACTCCTTTGTTTATTTTGTCAAATAATTTGTATGGTATTGGGATTAGCTGTTCTTTAAATGCTTGATAGAATTCACTTGTGAATCCATCTGGCCTGGGGATTTTTTCTTAGGAAGTTCCTTGATGGCTTATTCAATTTCTTATTCTGAGATGGGATTATTTAAGTATTCTATTTCTTCTTTTGTTAATCTAGGCAATTTATATTTTTGTAAGTATTCACCCATTTCACCTAGATTGTCATATTTACTGCCACATAGTTGAGCGAAATAGTTCTTAATAATTACCTTAATTTTCTCTTCATTAGAGATGAGATCACCCATTTCATCTTTGATACTATCAATTTGATTCTCTTCTTTCTTTTTTTAAATTAGGTTAACCAGTATTCATTTTTTCAGAATACCTGCTCCTAGTCTTATTTATTAGTTCAATAGTTTTTTACTTTTAATTTTATTAATTTCTCCTTTAATTTTTAACAGTTCCAATTTAGTTTTTATCTAGGGGTTTTTAATTTGTTCTTTTTCTAATTTTTTAAGTTACATGCCCAATTCATTGATGTCTTCCCTTTCGATTTTGTTGGTATAGGCACTCAGTGATATAAATTTTCCCCTGAGTACTGCTTTGGCTATATCCCATAGGTTTTGATATGATGTCTCCTCATTGTTGTTCTATTTAATTAAGTCCATGATTGTTTATCTGATTTATCCTTTGACCCACCAGTTTTGAAGAATTAGATTATTTTGTTTACAATTAATTTTAAATTTGCCTTTCCATGGTCTCTTGTTAATTATAATTTTTATAACATTATGATCTGGAAAAGATGCATTTATTATTTCTGGTTTTCTGCATTTGTTTGCAATATTTCTGTGCCCTAGTACATGGTTGATCTTTGTATATGTACCATATACTGCTGAGAAGAAAGTAAATTCCTTTTCATCCCTGTTCAGTTTTCTCTAGATACCTATTAACTCTAATTTTTCTAGCATTTCATTTACTTCCCTTTGTGAATTTTAGATTTACTTCACCCTGCTTAGTCTAGAAACCAGGAATATATACACCCCTACTTAAGGATTAAGTGTTGAGGAGGATGACTTATGACATACATGAGCTAGCAAGTGACAAACAAGAAACAACTGACAGACCCCCTGGGCTGTCCTAAGTCAAGCTTAAGCTACCATTGGTACATGTGAGACGCAGGAAGTTGATGTAAAGAATGATCTATATATTTCGCATCACTTCCTCTCTCAGGGCCCTCTCACAGAGACGTGGCTCTTGCTCTCACTCTTGCTTGCTGAGACGTTGGTCTCTGTTGGCATCATGGGGAGTGCTGGGTGGCATTTGGCATCTTGGCAGTTGGCATTTTCAGCTTGCTGGTAAGGGACTGGAGAAGCTTGATAACGTGGTTAGGTGAGGCGTCTTCCCTGAGCAACCTGGGTGAGTGGTTAGGCTAATTCCTTTTTTATTTACCTCCTAAAGCACTATCCTCTTAGGAGGTCCCTCATCTTGGAGTAGACCTTGTGGCTGGAAGCCAAGCTAGTTTTAATCTTCTGAGGAGACCTTGTGGCTGAGCTGTCTGAACTTCCCTTGGCTTAGGCTAGGCCAGAGAAATATTATACCCTTTTCTCTCTCTTCTTCTTAATACCTTCCCTCTATTGTAATTAAACCACCATAAAATTCCCAAACTGACTTGAGTATTTTTATTGGGATTGAATTAATCCCTGGTGACCACTAGTATAGTATAGTATAGTAGTAGTCATCTCTCGGTAACCAAGGATGACGATTGTCTTTGTGCGTTTTCATCTATGGTGTATAGATGAGTGTGCACAAAGACACTTGTGCGTGAAGGAGTTTTAAGTGGAAAAGTCGATGCACAGAGACAGTCCCACTCTCTCGGCGTTGGAAGCCTGGGTCCAGTGGCACAAAAAGTCGTTACACCTGGAGACTTCCTCAGCTGCACTGGATGGCCGTGTTGTCTTTTGTGCTCCAACACGCCCTAAGCACTCCACAGTGCTTTGCTGCGTCGCCATCTCAGCCGTTGAACCTTCTGATTGGTTTCTTCCGTCTGTTCAGCCAAAGCAGTCTTCACATGCTGGGTGAGCAAAGCCCTGGTTCAACAGGGATCTATGACCCGATGGCTACTCTCACAAGGTTTAGCCGGCCTGTTGAAGCCGTTGCCCGGGGTGTGGCCGCTGCCGCATGCTAGCAGCTACTGGGAGCCACAAATGAGAGCTGGGTGTCAGGTGAGGGTCAGAAGTTGGAGAGCTGCCCTAGGAGGGCACGACAAGCCCTCCATACCAGAGATACTACCCCTGGTGACCACTAGTATAATATATTCAGTCAATAACCCCTAATTTTACCCCTTACACATGACTTCTTTCTTATTTATTTTTTTTGGGGGGGTTCAATTTATGTAGTTCTAAAAGGGGAAGGTTGAGATTCCCCACTAGTGTGGTCTTGCTATCTGTTTCCTCCTTTAGCTCCTTTAATTTTTCCTTTAGAAATCTAGACTATACCATTGGTGCATACATTTTTAGTAATGATATTACTTCATTATTTATAGTACCTTTTAGCAAAATGTAATGTCCTTCCTTATCTCTTTTAATCAGATCAATTTCTACTTTGGCTTTGTCTGGTATCATGATTGCTCCTCCTGCTTTTTTTTTTTTTACTTTAGATGATGCATAATGAATTCTGCTCCAACCTTTTACCTTTAATCTGTGTATATCACCCTGCCTAAAATGTGTTTCTTGTAAACAACATATAGTAGGATTCTGGTTTTTAATTCACTCTGCTATCTGCTTCTGTTTAATGGGTAAGTTCAGCCCATTCACATCCAGTGTTAGGATTACTGTGTGTATTGACCTCCATCATATTATACACTTTAGATCCTGCTCTATTCCCTTTCGCTCTGTTCCTCCTCACCAGTATTTTGCTTTTTGTCACTCCCTCACTTCCCCCTCCCTTCAATTACCACTCCCTTCCCTTGTCTTATTCCCTTTATACTTCTCTGTAGGGTGATAGAATTCTATACCCCACTGAGTATACTCATTTTTCCCTCTCTGAGCCAGTTACAATGGGAGTAAAGTTTAAGCATTGCCCATTACCACCCTTATCCTCCCCTTTATAATGATTTTTCATGCCTCTTTATGTAAAATAATTTACCTCATTCTACCTCTCCTTTCCCTTTTCTCTCAGTGCAACCCTATCTTTCAGTCCTTGATCGATTTTTCACATGTCATTCATATGCATACATATCACATCATACATACATATTTTTCCATATAATCACATTTACACATATATCATATCATCATATACATCATATTATCATAATCAGTTTACTTCTCCACCTTCTTTCTGAGTAAATTCCTTCTATCTTCCCTACTACTAAGAATAATTTTTGAGAATTACAGAAATCCTCTTTTCACGTAGACATATAAACACCTTAATGAATCACTTACATTTTCTCTCTCTCTCTCTTTTTTTAACCTTTTTAGGCTTCTCTTGTGCCTCATGTTTCAACTTCACATTTTTTGTTTAGGTCTGACTTATTCCTCAGGAATGCTTAGAAATCTTCTATTTTATTGAGTGATCATTTTTTCCTCTGAAAGAATATACTTTTTTTCTGGATAAGTGACTGGGTTGTAAATTCAAATCTTTTGCCTTCCTGATTATCATATTCTATGCCTTTTGATCCTTTAATGTAGAAGTCACTAGGTCCTGTGTGATCCTGGTTGTAATTCCATGGTATTTGAATGGTTTCTTTCTAACTGCTTGAAGTATTTTTTCCTTGGCTTGGTGGCTCTTGAATTTAGCTATTACATTCCTGGAAGTTTTCAGTTAAGGATTTCTTTCTGGAGGTGATCTGTGAATTCTTTCAATTTCGATTTTATTTTCTTGTTCAAGGATCTCTTGGCAGTTATTTGTGATAATTTCTTGTAATATGATGTCCAAAGTCCAAGATTGTTTCTTCATCATGACTTTCAGGTAGTCAAAGAATTCTCAATTTGTCTCTCCTCGATCTATTTTCTAGGTCAGTTGTTTTTTCAATTAGAGATTCCTTTGGGAGCCGTCCAGCCATCTCTCTGAAGGAGAGGGCTCACTCCATCTAGATGTGATGATCAGGCTGAGTAATGGAGCTGAGCAACACTGTGTGCTCAGGCCCACGTGCTTAGGCATCACACAGTGTTCTGCCATAGCACAGAGGTTTGTTTATGATATAGGCTGGTGATTACATACTTCTTTGGCACACAATCAATTTTCTACATATATGTTTCCATGGAACTTAACAACAAGACATGTAGCCTAAGGAGATAGTCAATGAAACATTGTTGCTATAGATGAATGACATAAACAGGGTGATCTAGAGGTTAGTTCTCCCTGACCTAGGAGAATCATAGTTACTTTTGGTCAGCTTTCACAATCAATCACAATTACTTAGGAGATGGGTAACAAAACATTTTGTAGCTAGGTACAAGATTAGAGGGCAATTTAATGACAGACCAGATTTGGGGTTTCCCTCAATTTACAAGTTCTATTTTTCTTGTGCTATTTTAAAGAACCTGGCAATGTTGCCTGGTTTCTGTCCATAAACAGAATTCAGTGGAGTGTGTCTTGAAGGTGATTGGTGTTCTTTGGTTGCCTGGCTTGTAATGGGAGTAAATGTAGCTCTGTGGAGAAGAAAAGGAGGGTGGTTATGGGTAGTGATCTTTGGGCTTTAATTCTGTAATTGCAATCTTTTGGGGGTAATAATCTAGGGGGATTAAAGTGGGATATACATTTTTTTGCTCTCATATTATTTCTCCTGTATTGGGGAGAGAATAATAATCATAACAAGTACATTAGTAGGGAAAGTTGGAGAGCTAGAAATCACAAAAGAGGGTTAGTGGGGGGCTATGTTCTCGGGGAGCTGCTTTGCAGTTTTCCAGCTTCCCACTGTGACCATGTCAACCAGTGGGGGTCTGTTGGCTCCCCACAAGATTTCATGTTTTCCTCTTTTTTTTTCCATTCCTTTGATTCTGTTTTATTATTTATTGATTTCTCATGAAGTCATTAGTTTCTAAATGGTTAATTCTGATTTTTAAGGCCTGGTTTTTCTCTGTCAGTTTTTTGGTTCTCCTTTTTCAATTGGCCCATTTCTTCTTGCATCACTCATTTCTCTTCCCCACTTTTCCTCTACCTCTAATAATTGGATTTTGAAATCTTTTTGAGCTCTTCCAGAATCTGTGTCTAATCCATATTTTTCTTTTGGACTTTGGGTGTGTTTCCTTTGCTTTTGCTGTCCCTTTCTGTGTCTGCATCTTGCTCTTTGTCTCCATAAAAAAGTCTTTAGAGTTAGGTTCTTTTCTTGCTGTTTGCTCATTTTTCCTATCTAATTATAGATAGGCTCTGTTTTCTGGGGAGTTGGGGTACCCTCTTAAACTTCAGTCCTTCTTTAATGTTATTTTTAGTTTATTTTTCTGGGTTGTTACTAGTTTACCAGATAGTCTGAGGGCTGAGAGCTCTGAGAATCTCCTCCCACTGCTAATTCAATTGACCCTTGAGATGATGATAGCTTAAAGACTTTCTTTAGGTTTGGGTGTAAACTTTTGATCTCAGTCTTAACTTGATCAGGTCAGGGACTAATCAAATTGTAGTCCGAGGCTTAGGCTCAAACTTTTGGTCTCAAGGTATTCTTGATTCAATAAAGCACACTCTTGATTGTCCTGTCCTGGAGTTCCTTCCTTCTTAGTTTTGGGCAAAAAGAGGGTGGGGGGGGCTCCCCCTGAGAACTGTGTCCTCACCCCAAACTGTGAATTATGTCCTCATTCCAAGCCCAGAGTGAGATTCCTGGCTTTGGTGTGGGTCCACATGGATCAGCCCCCTTCAGCTCAGATTGGCCTGGGCTGGGACTCCAGACTTTTCCGCAGGTTTGAAATTTCAAGGGACGTGAGTTGGCTTGGACCACTATTTGCCCAGGCAAGATCTCAGGATCTGAATGTTAGCCAGATCTTAAGTTCAGAACTTGTGACAGCGGACAGATGGGGGTAGTAAGGGAGTTGTGGTTTGCTCTTGGCTTGCTCTTCACTCCCTGCTATATAGTCTACTGCTAGTTCTGCTCCCCTCTCACTTCAGTTCCCCAGATGGTCTCTGCCTATCTTTTAGGTTTTTTTTTTTCTTGAAGGTTGTTTCACTCTGTCTTCTTGTTGGTTCTTTTACCCCTGTGTTTGTTTTGTGGCAATATTTTAATCTTGATCGGAGAGGATTGCAGCAACTCTAGTTATTCCTCTATCTTGGCTCCATCCCTGGAAGTGACATTAAAAATCTTGTGCTCTTTTACCTGGGGTATTATTTTTGGATTGTTTCTGTGTCTTCTTGACAAAGGCAGAAACCTTTAGCCTGAGATTGGCTGAAGCCTCTCCAATCCTGCTTATTCCAGACTTCTGTTCTGAGGTTTGTCATCTCTAAGGTAGAACTCTTCCTGGTTCAGAGCTAGGTTTTCTGGGTTTTCTCAGGGAGAGACCTTGGCCTAATCTATGGTAAAAATCTAGTTACATTTCCCAGATTCCTGTTGGGTCTTGTTAAAATAAATATCTGGGGACAAAAGTAGTGAGATACTCTGTGCCTTGGGCAAGTTCATCTTTGTAGGTCTTTTCACATATAATTTGACTATTAAAAGCTTCAGAATCCCTTCCAAGTTTGGCATTTACACTTGAAAGAGACTTGACTTTACATTTCATTGTCTGTTTTTTCCTCATGACATTTGACTTTTCATAATTTTTAAGGGGGCATATTATTTTTTAAATTATTTTTTCTTAGTTACCTAGAAACAAAATAATTTATCATGTTTAAAATTTTTAATTGAGTTTCCAATTCCAAATTCTATCCCACAGACCCTTAGCTTTCCATCTCACCCCTCCCTCCTTCTTGAGAAGTCAAGCAATTTGATATAGATTATACATGTGTAGTTATGCAAGCATTTCCATATTAGCCATGTTGCAAAAGAAAAGTTTTTTTAAAAGTCAAGAATAAGAGTTTTTTTTTTTTTTAAGGCCTCAGTCTGCATTCAGATTCCATTAATGTCTTCTTTGGTGGATTTCATCTATCTTCGATCATTGCATTTCTGAGAATAGCTAAGTCATTCATAGTTAGTCTTTTTAATGGATTTTTGTTACTGTGTATAATGTTTTCTTGGTTCTGCTAATTTTGCTTTGCAGCAATTCATGTTTTCCCAGATTTTTTGGAAACCATCCTGTTCATAATTTCTTATAGCATAATAGTATTCCATCACAATCATATACCAGGCTTTGTTCATTCATTCCCCAATTGATGGGCATCCCCTCAATTTTCAATTCTTTATTTTAAAAACCCTTATCTTCTGTCTTAGTATTAATTTTGAGATAGAGAAGTGGCAAGGGCTGGGCAAGTGGCATGCCCAGGGTCACACAGCTAGGAAGTGTCTGAAGCCAAATTTGAACTTAGGTCCTCGTGACTCAAGAGTTGGTGCTCTATCCACTGTGCTACCTAGCTGCCCTTCGATTTTCAATTTTTTTTTTGCCACCACAGACTTGCTATAAATATATTTTTTGAAAGTTTTATTTAATTAGTCAATTTAGAACATTTTTCCTCCGTTACGTGAGGATTGGATTGGACTCTTCCCTGATTGTAACAATGAAGGTACATTGTTCTTCCTTGATTGTGAAGATTAAATTGTAATACTCTGTCTATTTTTAGATTTTAATCCCCCAAAAGGTAAGCACAGTACTTAATGCTGAGTATGGAGATCTACCCATTTTGGATTTTAACCACAAAAAGGTATGAACATCCATTTCATACATTGAGTGGGAGGTCTGTGACCCACATGTGAAAGAGTGGGCATTCCTGGAGTGGAGCATCAGTTGTGATTGGTAGATATAAAAAGGTCTTTAAACGTGGAAACAGAGACACACAGAGACACACTTGGAGTAGAGACTCACACTTGGAGTGGAACATCCTATAAGAAGTGGTTCTACTGGAGTTGAGGCTGATAAAGAATCTCCTGATTGAGCTGACACGTGGGGAGTGTAAAGACTGATTTTAGTAATTCATTTTTGGGATTTAGTAATTAAATCCCTGGCGACCTTTAAATATATTCAGGCCAACCATAAATTTAATAATTACAAGAATCGTATTCTTTCCTTCCTCTCCCCCGACCCCTTCCCGTAACTGATGTGCAGTTCCACTGGATTTTACATGTGTCCTTGATCAGAACCTATTTCCATGCTGTTGATGTTTGCACTGGGATGTTCCTTTAGTGTCTATATCCCCAATCATATTCCCCTTGACCCAGGTAACTAAGCAGTTGTTTTTCTTCTGTGTTTCTACTCCCAGTTCTTCCTCTGAATGTGGATAGCGTTCTTTCTCATAGATCCCTCCAGGTTGTTCAGGATCACTGCATTGCCACTAATGGAGAAATCCATGACATTCGATTGTACTACAGTGTATCAGTCTCTGTGTACCATGTTCTCCTGGTTCTGCTCCTTTCACTCTGCATCAATTCCTAGGGGTTGTCCCAGTTCACATGGAATCCCTCCAGTTTTTTATTCCTTCGGGCACAATAGTATTCTATCTCCAACATGTACCACAACATGTTCAGCCATTCCCCAATTGAAGGCATCCCCTCATTTTCCAATTTTTTGCCACCACAAAGAGCGCAGCTATGAATGTTCTTGTACATGTCATTTTCCTTATTATCTCTATGGGGTACAAACCCAGCAGTGCTATCCCAATTTGTTGCTTCCCTTCTAATTTTGGTTGCATTGGTTTTGTTTGTGCAAACCCTTTTAAATTTAATATAATCAAAAGTATTTATTTTACATTTTGTAATTTTTTCTAACTCTTGCTTGGTCTTAAAATCTTTCCTTTCCCAAAGATCTGATAAGTATACTATTCTGGGTTTACCTAATTTATTTATAGTTTCCTTCTTCATATTCAAGTCATTCACTCATTCTGAGTTCATCTTGGTATAGAGTGTGAGATATTGATCTAAACCCAATCTCTCCCATAGTGTCTTCTAATTTTCCCTGCAGTTTTTATCAAATAGTGGATTTTTGTCCCAAAAGCTGGGATCTTTGGGTTTAATCATAGACTGTCTTGCTGAGGTTATTTACCCCTAGTCTATTCCACTGATCCTCCTTTATGTCTCTTAGCCAGTACCATATTTTTTTGATGACCACTGCTTTATAGAACAGTTAAGGATCTGGTACTGCTAGACCACATTCCTTCACATTTTTTTTTCATTATTTCCCTGGATATCCCTTGATCTTTTGTTCTTCCAAATGAACTTTGTTATGTTTTTTTTTTCTAATTCAGTGAAAAAGTTTTTTGGTAGTTCAATGGGTATGGCACTAAATAAGTAAATAAGTTTGGGTAGGATTGTCATTTTTATTATGTTAGCTCATCCTACCCATGAGCAATTAATTTTTCCAATTGTTTAGATCTAGTTTTAATTGTGTGGAAAGTGTTTTGTACTTGTGTTCATATATAGTTCCTGTGTTTGTCTTTCCAGATATGTTCCTAAGTATTTTATATTGTCTAGGGTGATTTTAAATGGAATTTCTCTTTCTAATTCTTGCTGCTTAGATGTGTTGGAGATATATAGAAATGCTGTTGACTTATGTGGATTTATTTTGAATCCTGCAACTTTGCTAAAGTTGTTGATTATTTCAACTAGCTTTTTGGTTTATTCTCTGGGGTTCTTTAAGTAGACCATCATGTCATCCACAAAGAGTGATAGCTTGGCCTCCTCATTGCCTATTTTAATACCTTCAATTTCTTTTTCTTCTCTAATTGCTACAGCTAGTGTTTCTAGAACCATGTTAAATAATAAAGGTGATAATGGGCATCCTTGTTTCATTCCTGATCTTATTGGGAAGGCTCCTAGTTTATCCCAATTGCAGATGATGTTTGCTGATGGTTTTAGTTATATACTGTTTATTATTTTTAGGAAAGGCCCTTCTATTCCTATACTTCCTAGTGTTTTCAATAGGAACGAGTGTTGTATTTTGTCAAAGGCTTTTTCTGCATCTGTTGAGATAATCATGTGATTTTTGTTGGTTTGCTTGTTGATATGGTCAATTATGTGGATGGTTTTCCTAATATTGAACCATCCTTGCATTCCTGGTATAAATCCCACCTCAAGTCTTTTTGCTAGTATTCTATTTAAGATTTTTACATCTATATTCATTAGGGAGATTGGTCTATAGTTTTCTTTTTCCATTTTTGACCTGCCTGGCTTTGGAATCAGTACCACATTTGTGTCATAAAAGGAATTTGGTAGAACTCCTTCTTTGCTTATTCTGTCAAATAGTTTGGATAATATTGGGATTAGTTGTTCTTTGAATTTTTGATAGAATTCATTTGTGAATCCATCTGGTCCTGGGGATTTTTTCTTAGGGAGTTCTTTGGTGGCTTGTTCAATTTCTTTTTCTGATATGGGGTTGTTTAGGTAGTCTATTTTTTCCTCTGTTAGTCTAGGCAATTTATATTTTTGTAAATATTCATCCATATCACCTAGATTGCCATATTTATTGCTGTATAATTGGGCATAATAGTTTTTAATGATTGCCTTAATTTCCTCTTCATTAGAGGTGATGTCTCCTTTTCCATCTTGGATACTGTTAATTTGGTTTTCTTCTTTCCTTTTTAAAAATAGATTGACCAGTACTTTGTGTATTTTATTTGTTTTTTCAAAGTACCAGCTTCTAGTCATATTTTTTAATTTAATAGTTCTTTTACTTTCAATTTTATTAATTTCCCCTTTGATTGTTAGGATCTCTAATTTAGTTTTCATCTGGAGATTTTTAATTTGTTCATTTTCTAATTTTTTAATTTGCATGTCCAATTCATTGACCTCTGCCCTCCCTAATTTGTTAATATATGAACTCAAGGATATCAATTTCCCCCTGAGTACTGCTTTGGCTGCATCCCATAGATTTTGAAAGGATGTCTTAAAAATATTTTTATACATATAGTTTCTTTTCCTTTCATCTCTTTGATCTACTAGTGGTATTGCTGGGTCAAAGGGTATATGCACAGTTTTTTTTTTTTTTTTGTATCACTTACTGACCTGCTCCTTCTCTTCTCCCCTTCACCTGCCGCGCCACTCCTGGAGTTCTCTTCCTCCTCCTCCTCCTTCTCTCTGTCTCTCTCTGGTTCCTTCAAGTCCCTGCTGAAATAAGTCTTTCTCAGTCTCCCTTTTCCTTTTTGCTTATCTCTGATTTGCCCTGTCTGAAGCTGGTTTGGACATTGCTCTTTTTTTTAAAACCTGTAACTGTGGTCCATTGTAAGCATTGGTTTCAAGGCTTGGGATTGGTATGGACTAGACCACTGAGCGAGGGACTTGCCCAGGGGTGAGCTGCAGGGATGTGTCTGAGGTCACATTTGAACCCAGGGTCTCTCCTCCCCCGCAGTAGGTAGCTCTAGCCAGGGAGCCCCCGTTGGTGGCTTTCTGGGTGTTCTCTGCCAGCAGACGGGAGCTCCTCCTTCGGAGCGGATTTATCTTTTGCCTCTCCTTCTCCACATGACCGGCATTTGGCACGATGTCCTGCGCGCAGTAGTCGCGTAATAAGTGCTGGTTGACTTGGTAACGTGACCAAGGGCCAACCCCCTCATTCCGGGCTCGGTTTCCTCCCGTGGTCGCAGGAGTGGGGTTTGGGAGCAGACGGTCTGCTGAGATCCCTTCCAAGCCTACATCCTGGTCCCGTGAACTCTGGAGTTCTTGACAATGGGCCAGTAGGGAGGTCGAGATATGAGCCCGGAAGGTGTTCGGAGGAGCGGAGGCTGGAGCTGCAGGTTGGGACCGGACCGGGGGTGCCACCCTTCCTCCCCGCCCCACCCTTCCTCCAGCTCCCGCTCTTTCCCTCTGAGGTGGCCCCACCCCGCTTCTGTTTTGGGCCCGAGGAGGCGGAGCTCGGGGCGCTGACGGGCAGCGCCTCCGCAGCCAGAGGAGGAGGCGGGGACAAGCCCAGGACTGCTGCCGCCGCTACCGCGGCTGTTGCTGCCGCTTGGCTCTGCTCCTCGGGGGGGGTTCTTCGCCACGCTGCTCGGATCTCGGGGCGCCCGTCTCCCCGCTTTCCCGGCCAAGCCCTGCCCTTCCCAGGAGGGCACTGCAGTCGCTGGGGCTCCGGGACCCAGGTAGGTGACACGGGGACCATGGCGCTTGGGGCTGTCTTTTGTACTGCAGAGAAGGCGGTGCGCGTAGGTGCGGGTGCCCATCGTGCTCCCGCGATTCCCACCAACGCATCCCCGCCCGCGGGCGCAGACCCCCCCGCTCCTGGGCGGCGGCTGGCTGGGGTCGGGCCTCCCAGGGACCGGGCATTGCAGTTAAGAAGAATCCGGGGCCGCCGCCGCCGCCGGCCCCGCTCCCGCGGGGAAGCTAGGAGCCGGCTCAGGCGAGGGCGCGCGCGCGTGTCTGGGGGTGGGGCCAGGGGGCCGGTGTCAGCCCCGAGGAGGGCTCGCGGCGGATAGAAAGCGGGTCCTGCGGGCTTGGGGGTAAGCCGGGCACGACGTCAGAGGAAGATTACTGTGTCAGCGGCCTTGGGGTGGGGCCGGAGATCTGTGAGTGAGTGAGTGAGTGAGTGAGTGTGTGTGTGTGTGTGTGTGTGTGTGTGTGTGTGTCCGCGACCGGGCATGGTCCTTGGGAGTGTGGAATCACAGCGGAGCCAGGCTCTCCATCTTTTAAGATCAATGCGTTTGTGGCTGTGCACGCCTTTGGGCCGATCAAATGCCTGCATCCACACTTTCTGCGGTCACGCACACGCGCCGGTGTGTCTGGGTGTGCACGGTGCATTTCCGGGGGACCGCTCTGCAGCCGGTTTCTTTTCCCGGCTGCACCCGAAGTTGCACTTGATCCCTGCCCCAGAGACTTTGTGGGAGGAGGGGTGAGATAGCGGCGTGTGCGTGGGAGACTCCCTGTTCTCCCTGTGCCCTGCCCCTCCCCTCCGCAGCTTCCCTCCTCCTCCTCGCGGTCTTCCTCCCTGACCAATCTGGGTGTAACGGCGAAGGAGTTTCCGCTGCCCTGCCCCCTTGCCCTCCCTGGGCACGGAGAGGCGCGGGATGGGCCGTGACCTGCTTCCTTAGGCTCTGCCCGCGCTGGGGGCAATTGTGGGTGGGAGCGCGCGCGCGGGCCAGAAGTGAAAGTACCGGAGCGGGGCTGGTGCCCCTTCTGGATTTCGGGTCACCTGGGAAGGTGAGAAGGGAGGGCCTCGACGAGGCCGCGGGGGGCCGAGGGGGCGCGGGCTGCGCAGGCTGCCGCCCCCATTGTGGGCTGCCCGGCTCTGCCGGTAGAGCCTCCGTCTCGCCCGCAGAATGGAGAGACTAGCGGGGTGGGGAGGGTCCCCTGCCGAGGCTCGGCTTGTCCTGGGCCCGGCTCTCAAGGACCTTCCTCAGCGCGTCCATTTCAGCGCCGCGATCAGCGCCTTTTCTTTTTAACGTGCGGGGAGGGAGGGGCTGGCAGAGCGGGTGCCTGGTCTGGCGTTTGCAGAGGCAGGAAGAAGCCCGGAGCTAGCCGAAGGGAGGGCGCCTGGCATGGCTGGCACTGCCGCAGCCCGAGTTTAGGGCCCCCCTCCCCCCTCCATTCAAAGCACCCTGGCTGAGGGCCCGGTTTGGGCCAGTCTCGCGGCTCCGCTTGGCCGTCAAGCCGAGAGATGGACAGGGAGGACGGGCGCCTCTTCCAGAACTTGATTCCTGTTTTCCCACCGACTTAAGTGTGCTTCGCTAGCCCCAGCCCCCCAAACCCTGATGAGGTTCTGGATGGATTTTGGGGTGCTGGCGAGGAAACGGACGAGTGTAGCCTGCTTCGGAGGTCTCCGCGTCTTGGGGGAAACTCAATACAGTGTCCTTCGAGGGAAGAACCAGGTTCCGGGTGAAGCGGGGCCGAGGGGCCACGATGAGAGCAGCCGAACATTGTGGGGGCTCAGAAGCCAGTGCAGCCCCTCCACACTTTCCGAGCGTTTCCCATAAGAAGACACCTACATGGAGTCTGCCTGCAGCAGCGGCGCCTTTTTACGTAGAAGCACAATTTCCCTTTTATTTATGGCTTCCAAACCCACCAAACTCAAATGAGAAAAACGGGCACCTCCCTTTAGAGGGTGGCCCATGCCGCTTTTCTGGCTGGATAGTCGGCAGAACATCCTGCAGAGCCCGCTTCTATGCCACCCAAAGACCTTCTGCAGCCCGGTGCGCTGCTCTGGTCTGTCCTGTTGGCAGAACTCGGGCCGAGTCCATCAATAAAGGCAACACCGATAACCCAGTTTGTAGTTTAGGCAGCCCGGAAGAATCCTGGATGAAAACAAGGCTGCGCTTTGAGTAGAGGATGCCAAGAGCCGGAATCTCGGCTCGAGGACTTCCTTTGACCTCCTCAGTTATTCGGAGCACCAAAGTGAGGCCGACTCGAAAGGGTTAAACACTCTTTCTCATGACCAGGTGGTGCCATAGCTAGTCCGAGCAGCGGGTTTTGTCTTGCTGTATCAAGTATGGATTGTCCAGTGGTTTGAGGTGAATTGTTTTTAGATTTCAGAGAAGTTTAGTCTCATTAAAGCTCACCTTCATTTTTTTAAGGTTGAGGGTGCTCTGTTTGATATAGTAAGAGTTTGAAAGCGCAGCATGTATTTATTTACTAACAGAATTTTTCACGTTTGGTGCCTTAAAAATTAAATGTTTTTGTCAGCATCTGAGATTTTGATTCTCCTTCACGTGATTTCTTCGAAGTCTTAGAATACAAAGAACTTTAGAACTAATTGAGAATTCGCCTTTAAAGAATTGACTTAAAAAATACTGACTAATCTACAGCCCTTGTGAGTCTTCACAATAGGGTTTAAAACGTAGATATTGTTTTGGGATGTTAAATGATTATTCCTGTGTCAGCCTCACAGTGTCTTCATAGACCCTGAGCTCATCCTTTGGGGGGCGTGTGTGCCGAGTGGGGTACGTGCCTCTTTGAGGACTCTTCTGTTAATGGATCCCTATTGATTTCTTAGGGAATGCTCTTTACTCCTCCTTCTGTGGGTAGTTTTAAATGGAGGATAGACTCTGAAGTCTGGTTTGGGGAGGGGGCATCGGGATTGGTTCTTCAATCTGGCTTAAAAGAGGAAACATCCTGGGTCTGAAACACTTGACAAGTAGGCTTTTCTCTAATCCGTGGGCCTTGGAGAGATGGACGTCCTTTTCTTATCCCTTTTGGTGCTTCAGGTGTCTCTGCAGCCTGTCTGTCTTCAGCCTTAGCAGCCTCTTCTTGGGGACTTTAAACCTTTGCTGGCTTCTGGTCTGCATCTTTGCACATTTCCCCCCTTTTTTCCTAATGAGCTTTGTTTGCCTCTTCAGTTCCACCCCCTGTGCCTTCTGTGCTGTTGTTGAATTCCTTTTTCAGGAGTCTGGTGGCTTTTCCCATCGTTAGACTTTTCCATTCTTAGCCGTTTCCAGGATAATGTCACAGTGTTTTGTGTCTACTTCCACATGGTTGTTGCATGATTTCTCGTAGTTCTGGGCATTAAATCTTATCTGTCTCTATAGCTATGCCTTTTTTTCCTGCACCATTTTGCCTATTGCCTAAGGTGCTGTTCTTCCCCCAGTGTTGTCTTTGTGTCTGTCATGGAGTCATAGATGGCAAGTTCTAAGCAGTGACTAAACAAGCCCTCTATTACTCAGGAGCATTTAAAATAGGATAGGTGGATTTGGAAGCAGTGCTCACGTTCAACTGTGCCTCTTCCTCTTATTACCTTGGTCAGGTCTCATAGCCTCATTGAGCCTCAGTTTCTTTATCTGTAAAATGAGGGAGCTGAACGAGATGACCTCTGAGTTCTCTTCCAGTCCTAAGTCAATGATCTTATAATCATGGTATTTTTTCTCCCTTTCCTATCATCAGATGTCCTTTGCTTCATCAAGGGAGCTTTTCCATCTATCACAAGTTCACTTCAGTAGTTCTTAAAGGGAAGGAAGGAAACTAGTATTTATTAAGGGCCTCCTATAGTCCAGCTATTTTAAAAATATTGCCTCATTTGATCCCCACACAACCTTGGGAGCTTGTTGCTACTATGATCATCATCATTTTACAGTTGGGGTGACTGAGGCAGACATGGGTTAAGTGACTTACCCAGGGGGACACAGCTAGTTAGTATCTGAGGCTGGATTTGAACTCAGATTTTTCTGGCTCGTCTGTCTTCTGTACCAGTTCTGCTCAGAGATGACGCGTTCCTGGGACTCGATGGCACTCTTTTCCCTTTCCTGCTCTAAGAGTCAGTCTCGTGGAGAGTGCTCATTCTTGTACTCTCCTGTGATATTTTCAGTAGGGTGAAATGAGAGCTTTTTTTAAAAGCTCTGTAATGACTTATTACTCAGCATTCAGTGACACACAATAATGAGTCATGTCATAAAGGAATAAAAAGGCAGGACAATAGCGAGTGCTTCCTCGCGTTCACCTTGTTCTTGGTGTTCTCTTGGTGTTCTATTTTTAGCTGGCTGAGGCAGTCCGAGGTGTAATCAGTTACTGTGGTTTATTTACCATGAAATTACCGACCATCGCCTGCCGTCATCGGGCTCGAGCCCCTAGGACCCTCTGATTGTCTTCTTCCCTTCCACAAATTATAACAAAAAGTCAAGAATTGAGTTCAAATGTAAATATTTTAATATTCTTCGCAATTATTTTGAGTATCGTCCTTGAGCAATTTGGTACAGGAAGTCTGAGTAGGAGTTAAAATAGAAAAGTTTTGTAATAAATGATACAGCATTGTAGCATACTTTGGAATTGCGTTATTTAAAATTCTAGTGCTGAAAGCACACACGTTATAGATGGAAACCAGGACATCAGACTGGGAGGACGGCCTGAGATTCTAGAGCGGGGCTCCGGGCTCCCCCTCGTTTGCTCTTGGATTTGTGCTCTCCTTTGGGGCAGTGTGCTGGGCAAGGCAGAAGCACCGTTCTGCTGCGCTCCTTTGCTGCCAGGATCGTGCAATCTACCGAGGATGTGAGGTCGGCACTGAGGTCTAAGGTAGGACGGTGCTGTAATCCCGTATTGCGCCCAAAGCTCCGATGACTGACTATTTGGAGACCTAAATTCGAGAGCCAGCCAGTGCATTTTACGATTGTTGCTTCATTTAAATGCTGGGGAGGTCCCTGACTCCTACGTCGTCTCCCTCTTTTGGAAGGGAAGCTCCTCAAGGGCCCCGAGTAGATTGTGCTCTGGTCTTTGTCTCAGGTGCCTAGTCAAGTTCCTGGAACAGAGCAAACGCTGGCTCATTCGGCCATTTCAGAATATTTTTCATGTACTAAAAGGATTCTAATAACAGGGCATTTTGTTAAGAGTTCAGAGGGGACCTAGATAGTGGGTAGGCCCATCCTCTAATGAGTGATGAGAATAGATAGCATTTATATAGTTACTTTAAGGTTGGCAAAGCGCTTTACAAGGGTTATCTAATCCTCATGTAGTTATCTTCATTTTGCAAATGAGGCAACTGAGGCTGATACGGGTTATGCCACTGACCACCATAATTCCATCCTTTGGACTCAAATCCAGCATTCTGCCCGAGGCCACATATAGGAGAAGAACCCGAGAACTTGCAAAATGTAGAGCCCCCTGAGTGCAGCGTTTTGTTCAAAAATAAGCCAACTCTTCCGTAAACAAGGCATATTTGTTTTTAGTGTGTGTGCATACATATGTGTGTTTCTGTGCATGCGTATACACGCGCGTGTTTCTGTGCACTTTCTGTGCATGTGATACATGTGTGTGTTTCTGTGCACTTTCTGTGCATGTGTGATACATAAGTGTGTTTTTGTGCATGCGTATACACACGCGTGTTTCTGTGCACTTTCTGTGCATGTGTGATACATACGTGTGTTTCTGTGCACTTTCTGTGCATGTGATACATGCGTGTGTTTCTGTGCACTTTCTGTGCATGTGATACATAAGTGTGTTTTTGTGCATGCGTATACACACGCGTGTTTCTGTGCACTTTCTGTGCATGTGTGATACATACGTGTGTTTCTGTGCACTTTCTGTGCATGTGATACATACGTGTGTTTCTGTGCATGCGTATACACACGCGTGTTTCTGTGCACTTTCTGTGCATGTGTGATACACACGTGTGTTTCTGTGCACTGTGTATGCACATACCCAGAGGGCCCGGGATCTCTCTTGATGAACACTTGACTCAGTACGGATCCTTGTTTGTGGCAGAAAATGAAGAAAGTTGTCCTTTTGTCACACAACTCCTACGTACAAGCCCCTCTGACAGGTGTCCAGAACAAGCCTTGTTCGCGCCCTCAGGAAGCTTACGGCATCGAGCAGGGAAGAGAGTTTTTGAAGGTGGCTGCACGAATGATGAGCATCTCAGGAGAGATGAAGCACTACGAGGGCTCTGGCTGGGCAGGGAAGTCCCGCATCGTGGGGGTGTGATGAGGGAAGGGGACGCTGAAGAGGCCCCTCTGCTGGCCCCAAAGTACAGGCGGGCAGCCAGTGAGAGGGCCGCCCTCCATCGGGCCCTTTTGGGGGGTCACTCCGGAAGAGAGGCCTGCGGACGTGGGAGGGGGAGATGGATCAGAGCCGTGTGTGAAGGGAGCCAGGGGCCGGGACAAGCAGTCGAGACATTCAGAGGCCCGCCGCTACGGCTCTCTGCCCTTTGGAGAGGAGGAACCAGGCCCTCGCTGGCCCAGGGAGGAAGCGCCCGAGACCAGCTTTGACTCGGACGGAGCCTGAAAGCTCTGTGCACTGGGCACGGCGCCACGCACACGCCGCACACTCGCTGCCCCTCACTGAGCCTCTCTGCCCTCTTTCACCCCGTGGCCTTGTTCTGCCACGAGCTCCACCCATTCAGGAATCCCTTCTTTTTCCCCAGCCAGATCCGATGATCTCTCTTCTGAGTACTTCAAAGATCGTCTCCGGTGTGATGGTTTGTGTTTGCAACTTCCTTCTGCCTGGAAAGGTTTCCTTTGGCAGCTGAGCAGTTAGTATGGGGGCCAGATTGGCACGGAGGCTTTGAGCCGGGAAGATGGTGGGGCTCTCCGGGAAAAGAGCAAGAAGGGAGGGAGGCTCTGTGTGCTGGAGGCCTTGTAAAAATGGAGATTTGAATCCCGGCCTTCAACCCCCAGAAGTCTTTGGCCACTTCCCAGAATGCTTTGTAATCTCACGGAGATTTCCGCCTGGGCAAGATCAAAATTTCTAATTAACTGGCTGTAAAAGCCTACTGGGGCTCTTCCTATTTCCGTTTCCAAGCAGATACGTCTCTCATGATGTAAATGAAATTGAATGGGCCTTTCGGCCCTCCTAGGCACGTGCTTTTTTACTTGTATTTTCTTTAATTCTTAACCTTGAATAAACCTCATGAAATAGAATACTTCTAGGTTAAGAAACTAAAATTTTAAATGCCATTGTTTGGCTTACCACGTTGGAAAAATGAAATACTCTCAATTTTCTGATTCTTTTCTTTACTGATCTTTAGTTCAGCCTTTAATAGCTACTGCCTAGAATTTTTTTTAAGCCACGTTTCTCTGGCCAAGGTTTTTTACTCTCGCAAAGCTGTTGCTGATCCAGCTTGTTCCAGCCATTAGATAGCTCACTGACTCCCGGCCCGGCTCGGCCCTGCCTGCCTGCAGCCATCCGCTTCAGACCTGTTTGCTGTTTGACCCAGATTCCAGCTCACCTGGTCCTCTGCTTGCTTACCTTCCTGTCCCAGTCCTGCCCACCCCGGTGGTCTCTCTCGCGCCCACCTGGCCCAGCTGATCACTCAGGCTGCTGGTAGCAGACCCAGTTTATTCAGGATCAAAAACCAGTTGGTAACAACAACAACAACAACAAAAACCAGGGGTGGATCACAGAAGGGGAGAAAGAAAGGGAGAGAAGAAGAGACTTTTCCAAACAGGAACTTACAAGCATGGGGTATTTAAAGGGATATCTTTTAACTATATTGGTCCTTTCATTAATCTCACATGTGATCCAGGAGCAAAATTCAGCTCTCTGCAACTTTTTAGCTGAATTTGAGATTCCTCACCATGGAGGCAGCTGGGTGGCTCAGTGGACTGAGAGCCAGACCCAGAGACGGGAGGTCCTGGGTTCAGATCTGGCCTCAGCCACTTCACCCAGACCCTGGGCAAGTCACTTGGGATCATTTAAACCCCATTAGCTAACTGTTACCAATCTGCTTTCTGACAATAGGCATCTAAATGGATAAAAAAACCCCAAGGAACTTTAAAGAGACTGGAGGTTATATTTTTCAGGCATTTCAGACTCCAATGTTTTATGAAAATCTCTGTATTCTATTGCATTTTACTGTTTGTTTTGTTTAAGATTTAACTGTGATTCTAAGTTCATATATTACTGCATTCTGTACTATTCTGTTATACTGTTCATTTTAATGTACTGAGTTTTAACTAGTTCTATTCTGTTGCTTTTCCCGTATAACCATACTGAACGAACACTGAGTAAGCCCATATTTAAAAACAGCTTTTCTATTTTGACTTTGTAAATTGTCACATAGAGGATAGATGGACTCCATCAGAAAAATTGCTATAACAACCTTTGGAAAATTTACTGTGCTAATAAATATCTCAATTGATTTTTAAGGGTTTTCTAGACAGGATTTTTAGATTTTTTCTTAACAATCTCTGGTCATTTTTGCCTGCTCCTAACACAAGGTAAGGCCCATTCTAGTGGCTGAAGTGAAATACAATTATAACCCCCAACCTCCCGCATTTCTAAAAATATGACTGGGAGTTGGGCAGTTAATCTCAGGGCATTTGTACCCCTAAAAAGCCTCCAAAAACGAGCATCTCTCTTTATACTCTTCAGCTCATTTTACTTCCACCAGAATGATATCTAGATTTCTTGGTGATGTTCTAAACCCAAAATGAGTTTTACTTTGCTTAAAAATGTATTTGCCAAGGTTGAAAGATTTGCTACATTTGTAAAAATTGTGACAAATATCAATCAGTTCATAGGTTTTTAAAAATGTCATACAGCAACTTATGTGAAATATGATAGTGTGTTTGCTATTGTATTTAACTGGGATATTTGAGAATTTTGGGGATATTGATACCTACATATTTGTGCTACTGTTCTACTCACAGTGGATCATGACCAGATATGAAGAGGAAATGGATCTCATTTTTTGGTGAGAAAGCCTTGCATTCTATATTTTCTTAGCTGACATAGCGTGTCAATGAGTATAAGCTACATTTTTATTTTTAAAACTCTTTTATTATATTTTTATTGCATGTGCAATATACTATTTCAGGTTTTTAAAAATATTTTTCTCTCCTTTTATATTTGAAGCACATGTCACCAGCATTAAGATTTTCTTTAACTTTTTTGATTTTGCAGTAATATAAGTTTAAAATACATTTGCTAATGCATGCCCCCAAAAAGCTTGAGACTATAAAAATGATGCTACTAATTATTTAAAAAAAATTATGGGACTTTACTTAATAATTCTGTCTGATTCCAGGACAAGATATATACAAAAGAGCCATTGCATATACACAAAAGGGCCAGGACAAGATATACACCAAAGATAAACCAATCCAGGGTGGATTGATGCCAATACAAAGGTCTTGAACCTAGTGTGAAGACTCGAGGTTGCTATGTTTAATGTTTGTTATGACATAGGCCTTCCTTGTGTCCACACTCACTCTGAAAATACTTACAGACGAGTATCCCCAAACTTGGCTCCTACTCGGCTCCTATAATCTAGTCCCTTTTCTGTCTTTCATAGTGTGCAAACTTTCTGTAGTCCTGGATACTGCCTGGGTAATGCATCATTGCTTAGATCATTTTCATTGGGCCCTGATTCAAGGACCTGTTATAGATTTATTTTTCCTTGACTTGGAATTTTTACACATAAGACTTTGGTAGTCTATATTTTCATCCAGAAATTTTCTTTTTTATTTGTATTTTTCTGATGTCTTTTTAATTTCTCTCATCAATTGATTCCTATACCTCATATCTCAGCCGTGCATCCCTAAGTGATCCTGTATTTTTCAATCACCCTCAAGACAGGGAAATGTAAAAATATTATTATTTAAATTGCAACGTTTAAATTCCTTTTGAGAAGAATTTTAGGTAAAGAAAGATGCTACTTCCCTGAATCAAGAAACTGAACTGTTGGAGAAGCCACCATGAAGAAGCCTCCAGACCACAAGTGCACAAAAATGAATTTTGGGTGTGGTTGATTGAACATTTATTTGTATCTATACATTCATGCCAAAGGGGACTTCTCCCTAACTGGCTTTTTGTCAATGCGTCCAGCAATTATTATTTTTTTTCCTTTCTCTTATCCTCAAATCATTGTAATCCTTAAGTTGATTATGTTTTCGTGATCCTTTTAGGGAAAATTTTTTTTCCCAACGAGGATCATACGGAGAAATGTAAAAATGTAGATTTGAACCCCGGCCTTCAACCCCCAGAAGTCTTTGGCCACTTCCCAGAATGCTTTGTAATCTCACGGAGATTTCCGCCTGGGCAAGATCAAAATTTCTAATTAACTGGCTGTAAAAGCCTACTGGGGCTCTTCCTACTTCCGCTTCCAAGCAGACGCGTCTCTCATGATGTACGTGGACTTGAATGGGCCTTTCGGCCCTCCTAGGCACGCGCTTTCTTACTTGTATTTTCTTTAATTCTTAACCTTGAATAAATCTCATAAAATAGAATACTTCTAGGTTAAGAAACCACATTTTTAAATGCCATCACCTGGACGGGCCCTCTGGCTGAACACTGAAAAGAGGCAGTTGGAGATTTGAGACTGGAGGGTAGGAATGAATAGATAGGTGGTGTGTGTGTGTGTGTGTGTGTGTGTGTGTGTGTGTGTGTGTGTGTGTGCGCGCGCGCACGTGCGTGTGTGTGATTGTGCATGTGTGTGTGTGATTGTGTAAAGTAAAATGTCCCCCAGCACTCCTCACTCTGGCCTTTCTCCACCAACCCGTCCTCCATGCGTCTCTGTTTTCATCGGGGGTCCCACCGCCCACGCGCGCTCTCTCCGTGTTCCCCAGCCGACGCTCCTCCACGGCTAATATCAAAGGAAGATCTTTTGTGGTCTTTGGTGGGTGAAGCAGTACTTTGGGGAACGTCTTCAGCTCTCCCGGAGATCCAGGACGAGTTGGTCCCCCTGCAGGGCTTGACTTGCGTGGGCCGGGGAGAGGGAATGGGGGAGTATTCCAGAGACGGCTCTGTGAAAAGCGAGAACTTCTCTTATTTCCCGAGTGCCGGACAGTCGTTATTCCTGACAGCCGTCCCCGATCGGGATTATAATGGCCCACGTTTTACTGGGAAGGGGGAGACGCGGAAGGACCAGGATGCCGCGCCAGCATCTGATCTGCCGACTGCCCTCTCACCCTTCTCCTTGGCCCTTCCTGAATCTCTGGGAGGATCCTTTTTAATGGAGTAAAAGAGGAAGGAGCAGCGTGGAACGTGGGCGTTTTTCTTCACAAACTTCAAGCCCTCGTGAGGGCAGGAATCCGCTGCGGCGTCCTCTCCCGGGTGTGCCCTGTGACCTGTTCTGGCCTTTTCATTGTTTTGAATTTACATCTCCTTGTGGGAAGGTTTACGTCAGGGCTTATTTTTCTGTTTCGTGTCTAGGAGCCGGAGGCCAGCAAGACTCTTAGTATGCCTGCGCCGCCCCGGGACTCCCTGGAAACCGTACCGTGACACCTCCTGGGACTTCGTCTGGTGAGCCACACTCGTCCCGTTTGTTCTGGGAAGTGCTCGAGCACAAGCTCATTCTGCGACGATGCGACACGGTCACAGTAACGGGCCTCATCGCGGACGCGCGCACACGTCGTGCTGCGGGCGGTGCGCGCTCAGCAGGCTGCTTTTGAGCGCAGCCTGGTCACGCGTGTGCTTTAGTTTTTTATGATTTTTCCCTCTTTTGCTTCTCTGAGGCGGATCGTGTCTCTGCAGCTGCATTTCAGAGCGCAGCAGCTAGTCGTACTGTGGAGATCCTCCAGTTTAGGTCTTTCAGGGGGCTCCTGGAGGGGTGTTTTAGTAACATGTTACCCCCTTCTTCCGGCCACTGTGTGAGATGCTGGTTTACGTCATGAGGGCCAAAAGGGACAGTCAACAAGACATCCGAGCACGTGGAGGACTCCGCAAAGGTCCTCGTCCGCAGCCACTCACATGGATCTGGGAATCCGGAGGTCCTTTTCGTCACGTGCCCGGACGCGCTAGAACGGTGTCGGGCCCCCCCCCCCCCCGTCGGGCGTCTTCACGGACAGGGCGGGGTAGGACGGGGGCGGTTCTGGGCGGTCTGTCGCACGCTGCGTGCGCCTCCTGCTCGGCCCGAGCCTTAGAGCCGACTTGGCAGCAGCGGTGCCGTCCCAGCGGAGCATCTCAAGAATGTGCCAGCGCCCGGGTGGTTGGCAGCCGAGGGATGGCCAGCAGGACCGAGGCAGAAACCTTAGGATGCAGATCCAGCAGGACACAGTTCTCGTGCCGCGTCGGAAAGATCAAGGAGCAAAGCGTCATTCAAAAAGGAAGCGGAAAGCAATTGCAAATGGAAATCATCCTTATTGGATCTGGCCTGAATTTGGTGTTTGCACCTCGGCATTCAACTGGAATAGCCACCTACCCCTACGAAATCCACTCCTAAAGCAGCATGGGGCAGCTAGTGCCTCAGGAGATGGAGAGCCGGGCCCAGAGACGGGAGGTCCCGGGTTCAAATCCGGCCTCAGACCCTTCCCAGCTGTGTGACCTTGGGCAAGTCACTTCACCCCCTGGCCTAGCCCTTACCGCTCTTCT